>NW_017308506.1:67929-71070 GCF_000935625.1 Nanorana parkeri
TTTTACAAAACGTCCTCCGCCTCGGAGTGTGCGGGATCAGAGACGTCCGCCGTTTCTTTCTGCGCGGCGAGGCCGGTTATTTCTCCGCCCCCCCGGTAGGTACCCGGCGGCTCTGCGCTCCTCACAGTGACCCCAGGAGGGAAACGACCCTGCGCACGTTCCCTGGACGCACCGCAGACCCCTCATTCGTTCAGCGCCAGGATGATGTCGTCTTCAAGGTCCGAATTGTCCGAGCTGTCTGCTGAAAAACAAAAAATCCGAAACCGGTTCAGAGACACCAAAAATCTTCCAGCAAAGGAGCCGTACAATCCGACTGGAGGGACGCGGGAGGAGGAATTCGGGGGCGTTAGGTTATGCTGCTGCCTCCAGGCAAAGCTGTACAGCCGAGTCTAGCCCCTCCCACTCCCAGCATGCTCAAAGTTTGCAGCAAAGCAATAGTAGGAGTGGTTCAGGAAAAGGGGGGCGGGCTTTATGTGTGCAGCCTATCCCTTCACTAGAGAGCGGTGACATCACTGAGAATGCAGCCTATCCATTCACTAGAGACCGGTGACATCACTGAGAATGCAGCCTATCCATTCACTAGAGACCGGTGACATCACTGAGAATGCAGCCTATCCCTTCACTAGAGACCGGTGACATCACTGAGAATGCAGCCTATCCCTTCACTAGAGACCGGTGACATCACTGAGAATGCAGCCTATCCCTTCACTAGAGACCGGTGACATCACTGAGAATGCAGCCTATCCCTTCACTAGAGACCGGTGACATCACTGAGAATGCAGCCTATCCCTTCACTAGAGACCGGTGACAGCACTAAGAATGCAGCCTATCCCTTCACTAGAGACCGGTGACATCACTGAGAATGCAGCCTATCCCTTCACTAGAGACCGGTGACATCACTGAGAATGCAGCCTATCCCTTCACTAGAGACCGGTGACATCACTGAGAATGCAGCCTATCCCTTCACTAGAGACCGGTGACATCACTGAGAATGCAGCCTATCCATTCACTAGAGAGCGGTGACATCACTGAGAGCGCAGCCTATCCAATCAGAGATGTCACCGTATACATCATACACAGCCCGGTCCGGTAACGGGAAGAGATCTACTTACAGTCTCCCAGTATCAGCTCCACCTCGGGGTCTATATCGGAGTCGTCATCATCCTCATGTCCTTCATCGCCATCGTCATCATCATCCAGCAGATTGGCGAGCTCCTCATCATCGGAAGGGGAGAAGTCGTTCTCTCCGTCCTCCCCGGCCTGCTCTCCGGCCTCTTCCTCATCTTCTATCTCGGCGTCCAGCAGAGGCTCCAGATCATCAGAATCGTCGTCATCATCGTCCTCCTCATCATCCTCCTGCTCTTCATCCTCCTGGCCGAAGGTCGGCAGTGATTAGACACAAACTCCGCCCCCCTCCCCGCCCCCTCTAACAGACCGGCTTTTACTTGCCCCCCTCTTACCTGATCTTCCTCCTCGTCCTCATCCTCAGCCAGACGCTGGCGGCCCACCTCGTACAGCCGGCACACCGTGTCCATGTTCAGAGCGTCCATTGTGCCCTGATTCTGAGAGAGAACGCAGGATGACTATGACAACATAATACCCCATCCGACCCAACCTCCCCCCCACACAGCCATGAGGCCACTTCCTGTCTACATAACCCCCCCCCCCCCCCCCCCCCCCCCCACCGCCGCAGCGGCACGCCATTGCTACTTCCTGGTTAGTGCCGCCACTTCCTGTCCACATACCCTCCGCCCAGAGCTGCACGCCATTGCTACGTCCTGGTTATTGCGCCACTTCCTGTCCACATACGCTGCGCCCAGAGCGGCACGCCATTGCTACGTCCTGGTTATTGCCGCCACTTCCTGTCCACATACGCTGCGCCCAGAGCGGCACGCCATTGCTACGTCCTGGTTATTGCCGCCACTTCCTGTCCACATACCCTCCGCCCAGAGCGGCACGCCATTCCCCAGGGCAGGTTTCCCTTTTATTGCCGCCATGTGCTCCTCACCAGACTGAGCTGATGGTCAATGCCCCTGACGGGGCCGAACCGCTCCTGAAGAACACTTCCTCCATCGGGGGAGGAGCGCAGAGCAATCGTCTATACAGCGTTATGCATGGAGGACGCGCGTGACCCGGACGGGGCGATCTTACCTCAATCACAGCCAAGTAGCAATCCTTCGTGTCTGTGCAAAGGTCAAATATGTTCCTCTTCACATCGATAGTAGCTGCAAAGTGACGGAGAGACCTCATCATATCCCAGCACCAGTCTCCTAACTCCCCGCACACTGAGGCCCCACCCCTGCTCAAGCCACACCCCTTTGTCCTCCCCTTCAGTCTTCCATCTGACCTCCGTCCTCCCCTTCAGTCTTCCATCTGACCTCCGTCCTCCCCTTCAGTCTTCCATCTGACCTCCGTCCTCCCCTTCAGTCTTCCATCTGACCTCCGTCCTCCCCTTCCGTCTTCCATCTGACCTCCGTCCTCCCCTTCAGTCTTCCATCTGACCTCCGTCCTCCCCTTCAGTCTTCCATCTGACCTCCGTCCTCCCCTTCAGTCTTCCATCTGACCTCCGTCCTCCCCTTCAGTCTTCCATCTGACCTCCGTCCTCCCCTTCAGTCTTCCATCTGACCTCCGTCCTCCCCTTCAGTCTTCCATCTGACCTCCGTCCTCCCCTTCAGTCTTCCATCTGACCTCCGTCCTCCCCTTCAGTCTTCCATCTGACCTCCGTCCTCCCCTTCAGTCTTCCATCTGACCTCCGTCCTCCCCTTCAGTCTTCCATCTGACCTCCGTCCTCCCCTTCAGTCTTCCATCTGACCTCCGTCCTCCCCTTCAGTCTTCTATCTGACCTCCGTCCTCCCCTTCAGTCTTCTATCTGACCTCCGTTCCTACATCTGGCCTGACCTCCCGGTTCCGGGTCACAGACTCACCGATGGGTTTATAATCTGTGGCATTAAATGTGCGAAATGACGACCCGAACGGACTCTTCATCTTCTCCTCCAGAAGGTCGTCCTCGTCATCGGCTTGAAGCATGGCTGGGGGGAGAGAGAGACGCCAATGATATGAGCGTGCGAGGGAGAGAGCGAGGGAGGGAGAGAGCGAGGGAGGGAGAGAGCGAGGGAGGGAGAGAGCGAGGGAGAGAGCGAG
>NW_017308506.1:71275-72884 GCF_000935625.1 Nanorana parkeri
AGGGGGGGAGAGCGATGTGTGTATAGAAAGTGTCACTGGAGGAGTCCGGGGGAGAATGAGCCGCGTTCTGACATCATCGGACCTGTACAGCACCGCGTGACTAGCAATGCGCCCAATGCAGGATGCCGCACCCCCGAGCAACGTTACAGGCCACCCCCGCATCTTCCTCCTGGCACTATCCGGGTACGGTCCCCCCTCCTGTGGGAAAGTGTCACAGTGATGGGAGGAAGGAGGGAGGGAGGCTGCACACCTCTTACTTGTCAGCGCTGTCCGCCTCCTCTTCTGATAGGCCCCTCATGCATCACTGGCCCCACCTGCTCTTAGGTCGCTGGCCAGTGATGTAAGAGGCGGCGGGGTTGTTCTTAGGCGGGCCCCGCCTCCTCCTCCACAGCCCACGCCTTCACTGACACAGCTCCGCAGCGGCTGCGACGGGAAACGCGCCGCGACCGCTGCACGCATCACTGACTGTCACCCTTACATGCCATAGCGACCCACGCAGCATCAGAGGGATGCCCTGGCCGGGCCCCATGGCGGCCGCCTGGGTTGCTATGACAATTGTTATGCCGCCGATGAATCTAATTATATATAAAGTTTGGGATTGTGACTCCCCGCCCCTCTGAGACAATAGAAGAAGAATTAGAATTGTGTGTCTATGAAGCTCGGCGTTACCTCCGTACATCACGGTCCCGGTGTTATTGAAGACGACCCGGCACTGGTCCAGCGCAGGAACCGTGTGCAGGAGGTGGAAGGTTCGAAGGTCCCACTAAGCAGAGGGGTTAAGGAAACTGACGGCCATTGTAGAGGAAGCGATGACAGCGTGACCGTCCCGGAGGTAGGAGTCCTCGAAGGGACTGCCCGCTGCTCTTACCCACAGCAACCAATCCATTCACAGAGATTTCAGAGGCTTCCAATGCGGAAGGTGAAAGGTCGGAGTTCCCACGCAGGAGCCTAGCCAGGGAAAGGACAGCGGAGATGGGTCAGCAACCCCTGCGTCACATGACGCCTCTCTCAATAACATCTGCTGTCATTGGCTCCCGGCCTCCTGTGGGAAAACAGTCTACTATTGGACCGATCTGAGGGGGGGGGAGGAACAGGAATTGGGGTGATCTGAGGGGGGGAGGTGCAGGAATTGGGGGTGATCTGAGGGGGGAGGTGCAGACCACTCTGCAGGCAGGATACGATCTCGGTGTTGACGATGACCTCGAGCCCGTTGGGATGGAAGACGCCGCTGATGTTCATGTTGAACTTGTCAAACTTGTGGATGGCTTGAGAGGAGCGAACGTCCCACAGCACCCCATCGTTCAGCACCAGGTCATCGGTGGGGTTGAAGGTGGCGCAGTTCCGCTTGTAATTATTGGCCAGGTCGGGGTTATATAAAGTCAGTAACTTCTGACCCGACTGGATGTCATAAATCTGCAGGAGAGAGAGTCAGAGAATGAGGAGGAGAGAGAGAGAGAGAGTCAGAGAATGAGGAGGAGAGAGAGAGAGAGAGAGAGAGAGAGAGAGAGTCAGAATGAGGAGGAGAGAGAATGAGGAGGAGGAGAGAGAGAGAGTCAGAGAATGAGGAGGAGAGAGAGAGTCAGAGAATGAGGAGGAGAGAGAGAGAGAG
>NW_017308506.1:77594-78782 GCF_000935625.1 Nanorana parkeri
AGGAGGAGTCAGAGAATTAGGAGGAGGAGTCAGATAATTAGGAGGAGGAGTCAGATAATTAGGAGGAGGAGTCAGATAATTAGGAGGAGGAGTCAGATAATTAGGAGGAGGAGTCAGAGAATTAGGAGGAGGAGTCAGAGAATTAGGAGGAGGAGTCAGAGAATTAGGAGGAGGAGTCAGAGAATTAGGAGGTTCTATTGTGCGGCTTCAGTCACATTCCTCTACTTTTAGGCCCCGTTCACACTGAGCGGTTTATCGCACGATTTCCGCTGCGAAATGGCGCATATTTCATATTTACATCGCTCTATGTCGCTCGTCCAATGGAGCTGTTCACATCTCACAGCTCAATGTCGCCTGTAGCTCGCCGCTTGCACGCGACCCCTTTTTTTCCGGCGGATGTCGCACGATTCGGCCCCAATAGACCCAACAAAACCACGCTATTCAACACGATAAAATGCGCAATGTCGCTCAAAGCCGCTCAGCGCGGAAAAACGCGCATTATCCATGTTGCTCAGTGTGAACGGGGTCTTAGTGCAGTTGGGTGACCATATAAGACCGCTGCATACACCCCCCCACCCCCGATCTGTATACTCACATGAGCCACGTCCTCCTTCGTGCCGATGACACGATCTTGCGAGTGTTTGCTGAACTCCACGTAATGGTCGTCGGGGAACGAATGTCTGCAACGCAGGAAACGCATTCATTAGATAGGAGCAAGGACTCCTCTACCCCCCGCAGACTTGTACCTTGTCTCACGCTCACTTCATGTCAAAGACGGACTTCATGCCCCACAAGGCAGACAGCGGCTGGCTCCACGTCGCAGCAGTCAGGAGGAGAGACCCGTCCTGTGGGGGGGGAGGGGAGGGGAAGATTCAGTGACAGTACGTGCGCAATAACTAGAGATCAGTGACCAGCCATTGTGGAATGGTCCTCATGAGACACCGTCATCCATACTTCTGGTGCAGAGAAATAAGAGCCATTCTTACCCGCGACGGCTCCAGGTGTGTGATAGCCGAGATGTGGCAATTGTAACTGGCTTCTTCCTGCCCGCTGAACACATTGTACAACTTCAGCAGTCCTGTGCACGTCCCCAACATCAGGAAACGTTCCCGCGCCGAAAACGCGCAACACGTAAAGCCACTTTCATCCAAGTTGGCCTCTCGGAAAACTGAAATTGGACGGAAGCTG
>NW_017308506.1:78811-82718 GCF_000935625.1 Nanorana parkeri
TCACTCACCTCATAGTTCTAGCCGACCTGTGACAATGAGACTGTCACAGGTCGGCTCAGTAGATCGGGAGGTGAGCGAACACATACCGGCGCTCGCTCACCTCTCCATCCTGTCACGGCTCTCTGCCGTGACAGGGGAGGGGCTGGATTCCCCCCTCCCCGCTCCGATCCTCCAGCACTGACTGGCGGAACGGACGGGGGAGGGGGCGGGTACAGCTGGCTCTGCCTCTAGATAGGAGGAGCCAGCTGTCACTCACGCAGCTGGGCGGATCTCGACATCGATGTCGGGATCCGCTCCGGCGTCTCAGTATACCGCGAGCTGTAGCTCCCTATATACTGAGCTTAGGGTGACGGGATGACGCTAGTTTGTGCCCTCCCGTTACCCTAAGGAGAACTATGGGGGAAAAAACACTGACCCCATAGTTCTCCTTTAACAGTGAAAGTACTTGTACAGCCGAGCTCAGGCCGCGAAAGGGAGAAGCAGCACAAAGGGGCCGGTCAGGTGTGCTGCGGTGCTCATGTACTTGTAAAATATATGCTGATAGGAGGAGAGAGCAGACCGACAGATAAGATCAGTCTGCCGATTCAGCTTTTACTGTCCAATCACAAGCTGGGGGAGGGACAAGACCTGTAAGGGTTTTTCTTGAACTGCAGCACAGAAAAAAAAATCAGGTAATCTACCATGCCAGACAGGGGGCAGGGCTGTGTGGCAGAGCTCTGTACATTTCAGGACAGGATGGACAGAAGTACAAATCTTTTGGTAGGCAAAACAATTTGTATTTAGCAGTTCAGCTTTTAGCGGTCACTAGTTCTCCTTTAAAAGGAAATTTTTAAATATATTTTTTTGTACACATTTAGGTAAAAGTCGGAATTCTGTTGGCAGGACGACATTTGAACTCACCTGCTGAATATGAGGTGTCGGTCGAAGCAGCCCCCATCCACGCCCCCGTATTTGGGGAAGGCAGCTCGGCGGGTGAGTCGTGAAGTGCAATTGGTCGGGGCTTGCCTGCGCTGTTTGGGCTCAGGGCACTGGTGCGGGGTGAAGAGCGAGAAGGGGGGGCAGATGGCCACGGGGTTCTTGCAGCGAGCATGCTGTTCCCGTAAATATTCAGTCATAATACCGTCCAGCGTGGGTGGGGAAGGCACGTGCCGCTCCAGTTGCTTCCTGATCGCTGGGCTCTGGCTGTAGGCGCCGTGGTCCGACTTCTGCCGCAGGACGCGGCTCCTCTTCCCGTTGCAGGGGGAGTGGCGCTCTCGCCCGAAGCTAATGCGTCCGATGTGCGGAGAGCCGACGGGCACGAGGGCTGGCGACTGGGAAGGCAGCTGAGGTCGGGCGGGAAGGTGAGGGCACAAAGTGCTGGTGGAGAGGCGCGCGGGGATGCGCGGCGTACGCGGCAGGGAAACGGGCGACGAGGTAGCAGGAGGCTGAGTGGCCGCCGCCGGCAGGAAGGACGAGGAGTGCAGCGCAGCAGTCATCGGCAAGTCGGCCTCTTTAGTCAGGGCCGCCACCGTATCCTGCAGCCCCTTGGAGACCAGATGGTTGCGGATCAACAGCAAGAGTTCCTTCTCCGGAAAAGTGATCCGCGACTGCGCCACCACGTCGGCCTTCTGCAGCCGCGCCAACGATACGTCGCTACCGATCAGCAGAGGCTTTCCCGAGACTCGCTCGATCAGCTCGGCGGCGTACTTGCAGAAGCGGACGTGCTCGCTGCGCTTGTCCTGGAGGATCGGCTCCTTCATCAACTGCTGGATTTGGCTGCTGCTGAACAAAGGCAGCTTGCTGATAATCTGCCGGACAGAACCACTGCGGCTCAGGCCCACCAACGCCTTGCAGGCCAACGCTCGGATCTGGTCGGCATCCGTAATCGGCATCTTCACCGACAGGAGGGAGAGGAGAACCTTGATGCCATTGTTGGACTGCACCACGTTCCACATCTTGGCCAGGGTCGGCTCCCCGCTGCTGTTTGGCCGATAGGAGTGAGAAAGCAGGGGCCGCCGCCGCGGTGTCCCCGAGACGTATTTGCCGATGCTGGGGATGCGGCACTCCGGCGCACAGACGCAATTGATGATGATCTGTAAAGCCGATTTCTGTACTTCGGCATCGTGGGTGAAGAGTTCGCCCTCCGCCACCCCCAAAACGATGCTCATTCCTAAAGGAGGTGAAGACAAGGACAGTAAGGAGAGGGAACTGACAGACAAGAGGGGAATTGTTTTGGGACGGATACATTGCTATACATGCGTCATGTTAAAATCATAACATTAAATCAGGGATGACACTTTAAAGAGGACCTGTTCTGTGGAAGCTCATGCCAAGCAAAGGCAAGCAGGGGACACGGGGGGCTACTCACTAGTCCAGCCGGTAGACTCCTACAGCTGATATTTTCTCTATTACTGACTCGCATGCTTTATGCTGCATCGTCTCTGGGTGGAGGCGGACATCTTGGTAGAAGGCTAGGGCTCTACTTCCTTAAAGGAGAACTATGGGGTCCGGGCTTTCCCCCATAGTTCTCCTTAGGGTAACGGGGGGACACAAACTAGCGTCCTCCCGTCACCCTAAGCTCAGTATATAGGGAGCTACAGCTCGCGCTATACTGAGACGCCGCAGCCGGAGCGGATCCCGACATTACTGTCTGGATCCACCCAGCTGTGAGGGACAGCAGGCTTTGCCTATCTAGAGGCAGAGCCAGCTATACCCGGCGTGTGTCTGTCCCTCCAATCATTGGCCGGCGTGTGTGTCTGTGCCTCCACATTACTGTCTGGACCCGCCCAGCTGCGTGAGTGACAGCTGGCTCTGCCTATGTAGAGGCAGAGCCAGCTATACCCGCCCCCTCCACCGTCCGGCCAGTCAGCGCTGGAGGATCAGAGTGGGGAGGAGAATCCCTGCAGGGAGCCATCAGCGACAGTCACAGCTCTCTGCAGGGAGATAATCGAGAAGTGAGCGAGCGACGGTATGTGTTCCCTCGCTTCCCGATCTACCGAGCCGACCTGTGACAGTCTCATTGTCACACGTCGGCTAGAACTATGAGCGTAAATCACTCGCCTCATAGTTCTCCTTTAAGTCAGAGCTCTCCTCCCACTGATGACAGATAAGTGAATAGAAATCCACAGAACAGAATAAAATCAGAAGCAAAGAAATCCTTGCATTGCAGGTTACTTGGGTGCGGCTTCCTCTCCAGGTAGGAGAACAGCGGTGACATCACCGAACCTGGGGAGAGCGGCAGCCAGAGGCGGCGGAGCCTGAAATGATCTCACACTGCAGATATAGATCTACGAGGATACGCAGAGGGCGCGGCTATCGCTCGGGAGGAATTCCAGACAAAAAGGTAAGATTTTCCGGGGTACTACCGAGCCACAATTAACATTTCTAGATGTTCCCTAAAATCCTCACTTTTTGCATTCAGGTCCACCTTCCAAAAAAAAAAAATACATCTCGTGCTTTCCACACATTTGCAGATGTAGTACAATGAGACCTTCGCTTTCATTAATGGAGAACTATGAGGGGGGGGGAGGGGCTTTTCACTCACCTCATAGTTCTAGCCGACGTGTGACAATGAGACTGTGACAGGTCGGCTCAGTAGATCGGGAGGTGATGGAACACATGCAGGTGTTCGCTCACTTCTCGATCCTGTCACGGCTCTCTGCCGTGACAGGGGGAGGGGCTTGATTCCCCCCTCCGATCCTCCAGAGCTGACTGGCAAACGGACGGGGCGGGTACAGCTGCCTCTAGATAGGCAGAGCCAGCTGTCACTCACGCAGCTGGGCGGATCCAGACATCTAAGTCGGGATCCGCTCCGGCTGCGGCGGTCTCAGTATACCGCGAGCTGTAGCTCCCTATATACTGAGCCTCGGGTGACGGGAGGACGCTAGTTTGTGTCCTCCCGTCACCCTAAGGAGAACTATGGGGAAAA
>NW_017308506.1:83321-87826 GCF_000935625.1 Nanorana parkeri
AGCCACAATTAACATTTCTAGATGTTCCCTAAAATCCTCACTTTTTGCATTCAGGTCCACCTTCCAAAAAAAAAAAATACATCTCGTGCTTTCCACACATTTGCAGATGTAGTACAATGAGACCTTCGCTTTCATTAATGGAGAACTATGAGGGGGGGGGAGGGGCTTTTCACTCACCTCATAGTTCTAGCCGACGTGTGACAATGAGACTGTGACAGGTCGGCTCAGTAGATCGGGAGGTGATGGAACACATGCAGGTGTTCGCTCACTTCTCGATCCTGTCACGGCTCTCTGCCGTGACAGGGGGAGGGGCTTGATTCCCCCCTCCGATCCTCCAGAGCTGACTGGCAAACGGACGGGGCGGGTACAGCTGCCTCTAGATAGGCAGAGCCAGCTGTCACTCACGCAGCTGGGCGGATCCAGACATCTAAGTCGGGATCCGCTCCGGCTGCGGCGGTCTCAGTATACCGCGAGCTGTAGCTCCCTATATACTGAGCCTCGGGTGACGGGAGGACGCTAGTTTGTGTCCTCCCGTCACCCTAAGGAGAACTATGGGGAAAACACTGACTCCATAGTTGTCCTTTAATGTGTAAGGTGCAGATATACATTATTATGCCCTTCCCCCGGCCAGCAAGGATGTTGCATCATGTGCTCCTGACATCAGCGGAAGCTGAAGGAGAGAATGAGGATGTCCCGTCACTTACCGACAGTAGAGACGGTGGAGGCGGCCTCATCCAGAACGTCAACCGATTCCGACAACTGGAGCTGAATCTTTGGCACCACGGTGAGGATGGCGAGAACGTCCAGAGCGTAGCGAATGGTGTCGTTTCTGCAAGAAGACGAATTGGTGGATTTAAACCGGCACAAGTGTAACAGAAGCGGAGCGAAGAATCATTTTTCCTGGTTTTGGGTAGAGCGGAGCGTGGACTCCCGCGGCACAGAAACCACACAGGAAAAGGATCTAACAGGAAGAGTGGGGACACCGACAAAGTCCTTCATGGGGACACCGACAATGCAAAACAAGAACAGTTCTGGCTGAATACTCGGGGGCGGGGCCCTCCTCACCATCTCGTCTTGAACTGTATTGTGATTGTAATGTCTTCCTTGTACTGTACAGCGCTGCGCACACTGTTGGCGCTCTATAAATACTATGTAATAATAACACTACTACAGTGCTCCCTCACAATGCACACATCTTACCTAAGTGACTGTTTTGTTTTTAATGCTTTTATATTCTCGCAATGAAAGTTAATAGAACATATCTGCATTCTCCCGCCAGCGTCCCGGCTGAACATCTGGGGTATGGGGGTTAGTGTAAAATCCCCTAAAACCATTCTGCCACAGGAACGGGAGGAAAGACATCGGGTCCGAAGACTGGAGAGCGCTTGATGGAGATCTGCTCATCTCTGCGCGCTGACACGGGGAAGTTAAAAACTAAACCAGACTCTACCAATGGGGCGGGTGGGGTACGTCACCTACTGGAAGGAGGGGGGCCGGGGGAGGATATCTGACCCCCTGCACTGTACATTGGCGCTGCACCCTAGTGATCTCTGATCTCTCCCATGTTGTTCAGGAAGATCTCCAACCCTCCATACTCTGCCCGGTGTACATTGCTGGAAGATGTATGCCAGCGGTTCTCAACCTGTGGGTCGCAACCCTTTGTTAAGGGGGGTCCCCACGTCCATTTCTGCTGCGCTGGGTGAGAGCCTCCTCAGGCTCCTCCTAGCACAGGAGTGGCAGTCAGCAGGACAGCAACGGCTGTGAATATAAAAGTGCCGCTGTACATACACCCCCTGGCCTCTGCAGCGACATCTAGTGGCCAGCGCCTTCTTACTCAGTCCCGAGTCCAGCGCCTTAGTCAGTCCCGAGTCCAGCGCGTTACTCAGTCCCGAGTCCAGCGCGTTACTCAGTCCCGAGTCCAGCGCGTTACTCAGTCCCGAGTCCAGCGCGTTACTCAGTCCCGAGTCCAGCGCGTTACTCAGTCCCGAGTCCAGCGCGTTACTCAGTCCCGAGTCCAGCGCGTTACTCAGTCCCGAGTCCAGCGCGTTACTCAGTCCCGAGTCCAGCGCGTTACTCAGTCCCGAGTCCAGCGCGTTACTCAGTCCCGAGTCCAGCGCGTTACTCAGTCCCGAGTCCAGCGCGTTACTCAGTCCCGAGTCCAGCGCGTTACTCAGTCCCGAGTCCAGCGCGTTACTCAGTCCCGAGTCCAGCGCGTTACTCAGTCCCGAGTCCAGCGCGTTACTCAGTCCCGAGTCCAGCGCGTTACTCAGTCCCGAGTCCAGCGCGTTACTCAGTCCCGAGTCCAGCGCGTTACTCAGTCCCGAGTCCAGCGCGTTACTCAGTCCCGAGTCCAGCGCGTTACTCAGTCCCGAGTCCAGCGCGTTACTCAGTCCCGAGTCCAGCGCGTTACTCAGTCCCGAGTCCAGCGCGTTACTCAGTCCCGAGTCCAGCGCGTTACTCAGTCCCGAGTCCAGCGCGTTACTCAGTCCCGAGTCCAGCGCGTTACTCAGTCCCGAGTCCAGCGCGTTACTCAGTCCCGAGTCCAGCGCGTTACTCAGTCCCGAGTCCAGCGCGTTACTCAGTCCCGAGTCCAGCGCGTTACTCAGTCCCGAGTCCAGCGCGTTACTCAGTCCCGAGTCCAGCGCGTTACTCAGTCCCGAGTCCAGCGCGTTACTCAGTCCCGAGTCCAGCGCGTTACTCAGTCCCGAGTCCAGCGCGTTACTCAGTCCCGAGTCCAGCGCGTTACTCAGTCCCGAGTCCAGCGCGTTACTCAGTCCCGAGTCCAGCGCGTTACTCAGTCCCGAGTCCAGCGCGTTACTCAGTCCCGAGTCCAGCGCGTTACTCAGTCCCGAGTCCAGCGCGTTACTCAGTCCCGAGTCCAGCGCGTTACTCAGTCCCGAGTCCAGCGCGTTACTCAGTCCCGAGTCCAGCGCGTTACTCAGTCCCGAGTCCAGCGCGTTACTCAGTCCCGAGTCCAGCGCGTTACTCAGTCCCGAGTCCAGCGCGTTACTCAGTCCCGAGTCCAGCGCGTTACTCAGTCCCGAGTCCAGCGCGTTACTCAGTCCCGAGTCCAGCGCGTTACTCAGTCCCGAGTCCAGCGCGTTACTCAGTCCCGAGTCCAGCGCGTTACTCAGTCCCGAGTCCAGCGCTCTGTTGGGGGTCCCGGCCCTAGACAGGTTGAGAACCACTGATGCATGCTAAGCACATTTATTTTTCAAAGTACTCGGGCTCTGCTGTGCTGCACAGTCAGGGATACAGATTGGTGTGCGTGGAGTAGAACCATGAGAAGTAGAACCACGAAACAAGGCGCCTGATCTTGGGTTGCCCTCCGCCATCTTGTCCTCTGCTCTCACCTGGCGTAATACGTCTTCCAGCTGCAGGCGATGGAGATGAGCTGCAGGAGCAGCTGGACGCAGGAGAGTTTCAGGAACACTTCAGCCGGCTCCCAGTACAGCTGAGAGGGTCCAAACTCTATAAGATATTCCATCATCTCGATAATTTGCTCGCGGGTATATGTGCAGGCCTGGGGGAGGGGAAAGGTAAGATTGCACCCCAGAAGAAATGACAAACCTCAAAAACCATCATCAGAGCTGAAAAACAAGGTTACCAATTCTCAAGCATGGGGGAGAGGGGGGTATAATACCTCTTCTATTACAGAGAACAGAGGGGAGGAGGAGACACGGGACACAGGAGAGGGGGGTATAATACCTCTTCTATTACAGAGAACAGAGGGGAGGAGGAGACACGGGACACAGGAGAGGGGGGTATAATACCTCTTCTATTACAGAGAACAGAGGGGAGGAGGAGACACGGGACACAGGAGAGGGGGGTATAATACCTCTTCTATTACAGAGAACAGAGGGGAGGAGGAGACACGGGACACCGGAGAGGGGGGTATAATACCTCTTCTATTACAGGGAACAGAGGGGAGGAGGAGACACGGGACACCGGAGAGGGGGGTATAATACCTCTTCTATTACAGGGAACAGAGGGGAGGAGGAGACACGGGACACCGGAGAGGGGGGTATAATACCTCTTCTATTACAGGGACCTTTATCCTAAATCTATATTAAACACGACATGATCAGAGGCTCTGGCCTCTTCCCAGCACTCACTTTGTAGGGAGGAGGGGGGTGTATTGGCAGTCCTCCTTCTGTACGCTGCAGAGATTGTTTGACCTGCTCCACCTTGATAGCCAAATGCGCCTCGAAGTATCGTCGCAGGGCCATACACGTATGCTTCCCGGTTTGGCGACTGGCGAATATTTCATCATCGCTCAGCAGAGCTCCCTGGTCCTCCAAACTTAGGATTTCCAGGGTGCTGATCTAACAAGACAAAACAAGAAAATAGCAGGTAACACAATAGACTGCCCGATACAAACATCCGCAACCTAAAAAGTGAACTCAGAACGCAAAATTGTAATATTTTAAAATCTGATGTTTAATCTGCTTACAATTTGCTTTTCATGCCCCCCCCCCCCCTCCGGTTTAACTTTTTAAACAACA
>NW_017308506.1:89146-91470 GCF_000935625.1 Nanorana parkeri
CCCCCCCCCCCCCTCACTGTTTACATTTTAAATAAAACCTTTCAGTTCTCATTACAGATCTTATTTTAGTCCTGGTGATGTCAATGCAGATGGCAGATCATGGCTGGTGGGAGGGGCCAGCAGCAGGCTGAACATAGCTTCCTGAAAACATCACAGCACCCTGCCTCAGCCCTGTTAAAAGCAGTGGGTGGGATCTTGGGAGGAGTTATGCTAATGTTAAAATGCCTTAAAGGAGAACTATGAGGGGGGTGCTTTTCACTCAGCCTCATAATCTGATCCGACTTGTGACAATGAGACTGTCACAGGTCGGCTCTGTAGATCAGGGAGCAAACACATACCGGCGCTCGCTCACTTCTCGATCCTGTCCCTGCAGAGAGCCGTGACAGGGGAGGGACTGGATTTCCCCCCTCCGATCCTCCAGCGATGACAGGCAGAACGGACGGGGGAGGGTACAGCTGGCACTGCCTCTAGATAGGCAGAGCCAGCAGTCACTCACGCAGCTGGGCGGATCCAGACATAATTGTCGGGATCCACTTCAGCGGCGGCGTCTCAGTATACCGCGAGCTGTAGCTCCCTATATACTGAGCCTAGGGTGACGGGAGGACGCTAGTTTGTGTCCTCCCGTTACCCTAAAGGCAGTGGTGGCGAACCTTGGCACTCCAGCTGTTTTGGAACTACAAGTCCCATGAGGCATTGCAAGGCTCTGACAGCCACAGACATAACCCCCAGAGGCAGATGCATGTTGGGATTTGTAGTTTTGGCACAGCTGGAGTGCCAAGGTTCGCCACCACTAAGGAGAACTATGGGGGAAAAGCCCTGACCCCATAGTTCTCCTTTAATGTGTAGATGTCATTCTGGGGGAGTGGGCGTGCCTAGGCAGGGTGTATTTGCATGCAGACCACCCTAGGAAACACCCACATGTGATGCTGAACCTCCATGATGATTGGAAGAAGTGAAATCCAATCAAAGGGGCGGGGCCAGTCAGGCTGAGGAGGAAAGGTTTCTATCTTTAGAGACCAGACTGGCAACACCAACTCATGAACTGGTCATATGAAAAGGAGTTTTTAAATAAAAGCTGCCATATCTCGGCACTTACCAGGTTCACCAGCCGTCGGAGGCCATCCTGGTTGTCGAAGAGTTCCAGCACGGCTCGGAAGGAGAAGCAGATGGAGAAGAACATGGTGGCGTGACAGCAGCCGGAGGCGTGGGAGCACTCCATGAGCCACAGGGTGTAACTCACAACATCGCTGAGCACCTTGTGCGGATGCATGCACACCTACGGGGGAGAGCAAAGAGTCAAAAATGTGCAACCAACTACACAGAGGATTCCTTTATAGAGAATGCCCAAAATTAAAAACAAAATGGCCGCCCCGATCATTTGCCTGCCCTTCATTATAAAAGGATTCAATGACCTCTGGACGAAAAAGGTAAAGTGGAGATAACTGCTGTTCAAAAGTAAAAAAATGTAAAGCTCCTCAGCACTCACCCTCTCCATAGCGTCCTGGTTATAGGACAGGTAGTAGAGACACATGGACACCCCGGTAGCCGCCATCGACGGACGCGGAATCTCCAACAGTTTCTGAACGCCCCCGTGAGCCACAAACTCGGCGGCAAACTTGTTGTGGAGGAGCAGAGAGGCCAAATGCTGCAACGATGGGGGAAACGCCGCTGTGAGAGACATGAAGAGCCCGGAGCTGAGGTAACGGGAGCGACGACTCAACGGGAACTTACCTTCAGGGCTTCGAAGGTGAGGAGGACGTCGTTGGTGCGCTTCAAGTCAATGTAATGCATCATCAGTTCCCGGGAGCCCAACTGCATGAAGATGGGGAGCAGCTGGAGGAGGGGGAGAGAGAGGAAACATTACCACAGCATACAGCGATCATTATATCAGCGCCGGGTGAGCAATACGCTGCACCTGACAAGGCAAGTCTCCTACCCTGGAGACCAAACCCCGGCACTCCAGCTGCGGTGAAACTACAAATCCCCATGAGGCATTGCAAGACTGACATCCACAGGTGAACGCATGATGGGATTTGCAGCGTCAGAGCCGTAGCTCGCTCCTTTTGCGCCCGGGGCAAGAACGGAAAATTGCGACCTGGGCCCCCCCTCCCCCAACAGACGTTTGCGGTATGCGACGTCATGCGCCCCGCCTCCAGGATCGCGGTGCGCAGAATGCGCTGGAGGCCAAATCCAAAATAGCATAAAAATTTGTTTTGTTTGACGAAACCGATGAAAACATTTTTAGTTTGCGTTCATTTCTCCTGAAACTAATTTTTAGTCTTTGTACTGCTCTAGTAATGTGTGTGTGTTTATTTATTTTTAAT
>NW_017308506.1:95915-98558 GCF_000935625.1 Nanorana parkeri
CCTCCTCAGACGTGACCTTACCTCTTGATATTCTCCCAGCGGGGTGAGGTATTGGAGGATGAGCCTTTGTTCTATGCCCGGGGTGAGGGGGCACAGGCTGTAGTTGGTACCTATGACCCAGGGAGACATCTCCGACCAGCTGCTGTTGGACAACTCGCTGGGCGCTCGCTCCAACTCCGAGAAGCACAGTTTGTGTTTCACCTTCCGATGGCTATCGGCGTCCATCTTCGCCCTGCGCAGCGGCGGCGGCCCCGTGCCGTCGGAGTTGACGAGGATCCCCAGTCTCGGGGAGGCCTCGGTCCGGAAGGAGAGGTCGGAGTTCACGTCTTTAGCCTCCACCCCCATGTTTTCGCCGTAGTCCATGTCCACGGCCTCCTCGTCCAGGGGAAGCAGCGGCTCACCCAGAGGTTTACGCGGGCTTTGGCGTCGCGCTTCCGGCTTGGGTGAAACTTCCCGGGACTGGAGCTCCTGCAGTCGACGCAGGACGAGGGCGACCTGGGAATGGAAGCCGCAGATATACAGTGAGGAGGCAGAACACACAAATCCCGCGACATCCGGGCAGAACGAAACTCCGCTCGCCTCAGGTACAACAAGGCGGCCATATTCTCCCCAATTCAGCCTTTGTAACCCCTTCAAGAGAGATCATGGTGCAGAGGGTGTTACATGGGTGTCCTGATCATGTGATCGCTGCGATTGGCCATCACAGATCACATGATCGCTCGTCACTCTGCGCAGTCACAGCATTGGGGGCACCGACTGAGCATGCCCTTAGCACAACACATGGGCACCAAGCAAAAGTGTATATGGGGCCACACAGCAAAAATGCCACCACCTCCCCCGCGCTGCTACAAATGTGTACGGTGGGTGTTGTAGAATTTAAATGACAGAACATGTGCGTGTTATTACACACGGGGGGAGGTGTGAATTGGCCCCAAATGCGTTTCTTTAAAACACTTAAAAGGAGAACTATGAGATGAGTGATTTCCACTCACCTCATGGTTCTAGCCGACCTGTGACAATGAGACTGACAGGTCGGCTCAGTAGATCGGGAGGTGAGCGAACACATACCGGCGTTCGCTCACTTCTCTATCCTGTCACGGCTCTCTGCGGTGACAGGGGGAGGGGCTGGATTCCCCGCTCCGATCCGCCAGCGCTGACTGGCAGAACGGACGGGGGAGGGGGCGGGTACAGCTGGCTCTGCCTCTAGATAGGCAGAGCCAGCTGTCACTCACACAGCTGGGCGGATCCCGTCGTCTAAGTCGGAATCCGCTCCGGCTGCGGCGTCTCAGTATACCGCGAGCTGTAGCTCCCTATATACTGAGCTTAGGGTGACGGGAGGACGCTAGTTTGTGTCCTCCCGTTACCCTAAGGAGAACTATGGGGGAAAAACACTGACCTTGTAGTTCTCCTTTAACAGTGAAAGTACTTGTACAGCCGAGCTCAGGCCACAAAAGGGAGAAGCAGCACAAAGGGTGCCGATCAGGTGTGCTGCGGTGCTCATGTACTTGTAAAATATATGCTGATAGGAGGAGAGAGCAGACCGACAGATAAGATCAGTCTGCCGATTCAGCTTTTACTGTCCAATCACAAGCTGGGGGAGGGACAAGACCTGTAAGGGTTTTCTTGAACTGCAGCAGAGAAAAATCAGGTCATCTCCCATGCCAGACAGGGGGCAGGGCTGTGTGGCAGAGCTCTGTACATTTCAGGACAGGATGGACAGAAGTACAAATCATTTGGTAGGCAAAACAATTTGAATTTAGCAGTTCAGCTTTTAGCGGTCACTGGGAGACTTGGAACTACCCGAGAGAGTCTCTTCCATCTCTCGGGGGACACAATTGTGGAGACATTATGAGGGATCCCCAACATCCATGTTTTATTTAGCTTTTTTGGGGATGGCGACTAAAAACCAACCAGGAACTATGGCAGAGATCTCCGACTATTGGCGCCTCCGGGAAATCTGTGAACCAAACCCATCAGAGTCCACCTACAACACAACTACCACTATAGGATGGACTGACCCTTTAAGCAACGGATGGCCAAACTGCGACCCTCCAGCTGCGGGTGGAACTACGAATCCCATGAGGCTTTGCAAGATTCTCACAGCCACAGGCATGACTCCCGGAGAGAGAAGCTTCATGGGATTTGTAGTTCAACCAGAGCTGGAGGGCCGGAGGTTTGCTACCCCTGCTTTAAAAAAGGAGAACTATGGGGGTCAGTGTTTTTTCCCCATAGTTCTCCTTAGGGTAACCGGAGGACACAAACTAGCGTCCTCCTGTCACCCTAAGCTCAGTATATAGGGAGCTACAGCTCGCGGTATACTGAGACGTCGCAGCCGGAGCGGATCCTGACAATTGTGCCCGGGATCCGCCCAGCTGCGTGACTGACAGCTGGCTCCTCCTATCTAGAGGCTGTACCCGCCCCCTCCCCCGTCCGTTCTGCCAGTCAGCGCTGGAGGATCGGAGCGGGGAGGGGGGAATCCAGCCCCTCCCTCTGTCATGGCAGAGAGCCGTGACAGGATCGAGAGGTGCGCGAACGCCGGTATGTGTTCGCTCACTTCCCGATCTACTGAGCCGACCTGTGACAGTCTCATCGTCACAGGTCGGCTAGAACTATGAGGTGAGTGAAAAGCCCCTCCCCCCCCCC
>NW_017308506.1:98865-99251 GCF_000935625.1 Nanorana parkeri
TTGGCTCCACAAGGGGTAAATGGAAAAAAACTACAAAGTTCCTCCACCGTTTAAACCCAAATATAACCCCCAACATCCGCACACAGGCCTTACCAGCTGGGAGTTCTCATCGCGGTAATTGGCAGCGATATCCTGGTTCTCCATGGCCCCTCCCAGCAGTCCGATGGCGTAGGTGCGCAGGGGCTGTTCTGATTCTCGAGCCCACTTGAAGAGGTTTTCCATGATGCCTTCCTGATGGAAAATAACAACCCCCAAAAAACATTATTAAAGTGACAGGTCACCTGCAAAAAAATCCGTGATCCCGAATTACATGCAATATAGCCCGCAGAGCATTGCGCCATCGATCGGAGTGCTGTAGGTGCAATACAGGGTCTCCTCGAAAGATT
>NW_017308506.1:99523-100276 GCF_000935625.1 Nanorana parkeri
AGGTGCAATACAGGGTCTCCTAGAAAGATTCTGCAGGGGAAAGCTCCCCGTGATTCAAGCTGGGTGGGGGGGGGGGTTATGGTGTGCTTTAAATATGGGTGCGTATCATGGTCACAAACACGGCATGCCAAACGAGGATTACCGGAAGGAAAGAAGAACAGCAGAACGGAGACTCACCTTCTCCTGGAAGACGACGGCCGTTTCCAGACCCGGCATAATATCCAGCAAGAGGCGGCACGCTGCGGTGTTGAGCGGAGGCTCCCGGCTGGTCATGACGTAGGCGTTCACCAACTAAATGCAGAACAAAAGTGACAGGTTCATTGTGACAGTATGGAGGCAGAAGACACAGAATCCCATCACATGGGTAACCGCAGAGCCAGGGGCCCAGGTCGCAGGGTCTAGAGCGAGGGGGCCCAGGTCGCAGGGTCTAGAGCGAGGGGGCCCAGGGCAGAGATCGTCCTGTAATATATAAATGACATTCCCGTGAAGAGTTCTCTGTATTCCCGTTAGATCAGAACAACCCAATGTACACCAGCCGGGCCCGGTTCCGCCTTCCGGGTCAGGAAAGTTTTGCTCACCCGGGTGTCGGTCATCAAAGGGGTCGGGGTCACCCTTGCGGTATTCCTCCGTCTCCTTCTCGATCAGCTCGGCCATTCTGCATCGGAGAGGAAAGAAGACGCAGTGACAACATATTCTACGACGTGAAGGAGAGAGATCCTCATCTCAGCCCTGCCGACTGTTTCCTGTCCCCCC
>NW_017308506.1:100592-104083 GCF_000935625.1 Nanorana parkeri
CCCCCAACAATCCCTATACCCTCTATATCCCTGGAGCCCCATCCAGACCCCCGAGGAAGGCCGAGGTCTCCAGTCCAGGACTGTCACCTGAAGCAAGTCCCCCCCCAACAATTGATGGACACATGTCTTTATTCAACCTCAAATACTATGTAACAATTCCCATACCAAAGTCTGACAGATGACGGTATCATGATGTTCCCTGAATATTATGTGTGGCCCTTTGGTGATGTCAGGGGCCGCTCCTGAGGCCCCTATATAAGCTGACCCCACTGATCTAGATCCATAGTCCCTAATAAATGACACGGAGATCGACGGGCGCAGAGTGCGACGTGCGGCAGTTCATTGTAACCAACGAAGTGTGAATGTTTAATGCCGAATATATATATACATTGTAAGACACAACGCACCGTCACTCTACATGCGTAACCTCGCGACCCGCGTCCGCCGGCATTAAGCCGCACTGCCGCGGAACGCACAGAATTAGGGTACCGCGTAGCACTGTACAAGTGTGAACGGACCCTCAAAAACAGACACACACCACTACAGACACACACACACCACTACAGACACACACACACACCACTACAGACACACACACACAACTACAGACACACACACACACCACCACAGACACCCACACACACCCCTACAGACACACACACACACCCCTACAGACACACACACACACCACTACAGACACACACACACACCACTACAGACACACACACACACCACTACAGACACAGACACACACACAACCACAGACACACACACAACCACAGACACACACAACCACAGACACACACAACCACACACAACCACACAGACACACACACAGACACACAACCACACAGACACACACACAGACACACACACAGACACACACACAGACACACACACAGACACACACACAGACACACACACAGACACACACACAGACACACACAACTACAGACTCACACAGACACAACCACAGTCTGTTGAAGTGTGACGGAGCTCCATGGATATGTGCAGTGCTGGTGCAGCTCCTTGTGGATTTGCCGAGAGCCGGAATGTGGCGTCACTCCGGTCCCGGCAACTCTTTAGGACATGCGAGGGAGCTGCAAGCAACGCATGTATGGATGGAGCTCCAACGCGCCCGTAGCCACCCCCCCACCTGACACTCGGCGCCGGTCGGCATAGTTTGAATGGCTGCTCAGCGTGAGAACTGACAGCGCTGCGCCAGGGGGGAGGCTGAGGAGCCGCTCACCTGGAAAAGTGGAAGGCACGCGACCCACCAGTTGAGAACAAAGGCCCTATACCACACCGCCACGCAGGCGTCAATGTTCAGTGCACTATGTCCGAATCAGACAGGGGGCCCTGCCTGCAGAGAGACCACTGCTTCCACAGAGAGCAAGGGTCCGGCGTGGTGCCGGGTGACAGGCTCCAGTACTCAGGCTGTGGCTGCTTTCTAACCAGATCCATCGGAAGGACTTCGCTCGCCTTTTGTTTTGTATTTTAGTGAATTGAAATTACAATTGCTCTCTAATCTTCGCTGTCATGTTTAACCCTTTCGCTGCCACGGACGTGTGTCATACAGCGGCGGCGGGGGGCCCCGGTACACAGACTCCCGGCTATCTGTGTACAGAGGACCGTTGGCTTGATACTGGAAGGGATTGGGCCGGCTGCACCCAGGGGCCGGGAAACATGTGCGGGAACGTGATAAGACCGAGAAGATTAAACAAGCCACAAACTGGAGCCGACTGTTGCTTTAAATCCAGCGCAGCGATCCGTCGGCGCCTCGTGCACCGTGCGATGGAAGCTGAACCCGGGACATACAACGAACTCCTCGGCAGTCATTGCCGGTATCAGCGGCTCGGAGCCCCCACATGGCCCAGCCACGGCACCGATATGTCCATCCCTCGGCTTCATCCTCACAGCGCCGATTGTTCAGCTGTCGGGCGTAACACACTCAACAGATGCGGCACAAAGACTGAACTGTCCGGCCGGAGGGACACGGGGGCCCCTCTACGCACACACATGTACATGCCCCATCGGGGGAGGGGCCCTTCACTGCAGAGGCCCGTCTATTATTAGAGCAGCTGAAATGTACATTTCACAAGTTGTCACACATGGAGATTCTGTTGCTGGAGCTCCTGAGGGATAATTGCCTCAAAAACAATTTTCTATGACGGTGACAACACTCCCAACAACGACTTTCTGGGTTGTCAGCATGTCACAGGAAGCCCTCGGCCGCATCTTCCAGCGTTGTCATCACAATAGACACGCAGATCCATATGGGGTCCCCCCCTCCCTTAGGCAAAGCAGTATAGAACACGATTGGGGGGGAGGAGGGGGGTCCCCAAATTATAACTGCTCTCGGATATTCTGGAAGACGTTTTTGTTGAAATGAGAAAAAAAAAATACCCCCCTGTCACCTCAGGCTCTCAATCTCTCCCCGGTCTCTATTTCTTACTCTCTCCCCCTCCCGGGTGCGGGGACCTCCCATCCCCCGGTCCGTCTCCCTGATCTCTCCCCACCTACCGGGCTCTTCCTCCCTCTCTTACCCCGGGCCCGCGGCTCTCTCTGTGTCTCTCACGCTCTCTCAGGTTCTCCGTCGCTCACTTTAGACGTCATTACCCTGCGCGGCTTCCCTTTCCCTCCACACACAGAGGCCCGCCCCCCGAACATTGAGCGCCGAGCGGCATGCTGGGAGATGTAGTATATGAGGTCCGCGCAGCGGCCATCTTGTGTGGAAAGGAGAATGGCTCTTTGTGATTGGCTAGTGAGTTCTGGGCGAAGGCCGAGCGGGGGGGGGGGGGGGTTGTCTGGCCGATAGAGCGAATCTGATGATGATTGGTGCATGATATGATAAGAAGGGAGGGGCTGCCGGTAGAGCCAATCAGAATACGTGTACCTTTTTCTCTCTTGTAACTGACAGAACCGAGGACTAACTCCACTGACTGACTCCCGACCCTCCCAACACTCCCCCCACTGACAGAAAGTTCCCGCCCCTCCCATCACGCCTCAATTGACTGACAGCTCTGTCCCGCCCCCTGGCTCAGTGACCACGCCCTCTTCCCCAGTCTCTAGGATTTCCCGCTTTTGTAAAATAGTTTTCACTTTAAATGTATTTTCTTCAGGAAAATCCGGAATCTTCCGACTGACGACGGTTCCCGAAGTTCCTTCCCCCTGGAATATCGGAGACATGATACCCTCATCATTGCTCCATTAGTGGAACCCCACCGCTCATAAACGTCACCTCCCCCACCATGGCGGTCCATAGGAAGGAAGACCGGTGGAGTATTCTTTTACCCTCCCCCTCCATGGCGGTCCATAGGAAGGAAGACTGGTGGAGTAGTCTTTTACCCTCCCCCTCCATGGCGGTCCATAGGAAGGAAGACCGGTGGAGTATTCTTTTACCCTCCCCCTCCATGGCGGTCCATAGGAAGGAAGACTGGTGGAGTAGTCTTTTACCCTCCCCCTCCATGGCGGTCCATAGGAAGGAAGAC
>NW_017308506.1:105103-106951 GCF_000935625.1 Nanorana parkeri
GGTTGTTCCCCGCCCCCTCCATGCCCGTCCATAGGAAGGAAGCCTGGTGGAGTAGTCTTTTCCCCTCCCCCTCCATGGCGGTCCATAGGAAGGAAGACTGGTGGAGAAGCCTTTACCCTCCCCCTCCATGCCAGTCCATAGGAAGAAAGACTGGTGGAGTAGTCTTTTACCCTCCCCCTCCATGGCGGTCCATAGGAAGGAAGACTGGTGGAGTAGTCTTTTACCCTCCCCCTCCATGGCGGTCCATAGGAAGGAAGACTGGTGGAGTAGGGGGGTTGTCCTGCTGTCTGTATCCTCATTAGAAAGATTTAATCTCACTTCCTGTCCTTGAGACAACAGGAAATCTACCCCTGCCACGGATGGGCGGAGCCAGCCTTGATCTGACGGGTGGCTCCGGGCCGCTTGCAGAGAGATCGGCGTTCCAGTTAACCAGGGACACTGATCTCCAGACAGCCCAACTCTCCCGGGCGCTGCCGTTAATAGATAGCGGTTCCCGGCCGACCGGGAGAGAGAGAAAGTTTTGCGCAGAGTAAACCATTCCCTCCTTTTTTTTTTATTCCGACATCGAGCCGTTAGAATAAAAAATAATAATGTCACCATAGGAATGCATTGCTAGATTCCTATTGGCTATTTCAATTTGCAATAGCAAACTAGCTATTGCACCCGCCCACTGCTGCTGTCAAACATGAAGTGAATAGCCGAACGGCGTTCATCTCGCTTCGGGTCGGTCGTTCACTCGGCTGCCTACGGGCATCTTAGAGAATAGACCCCCAATTGTCACAGGGACAGGAAGTGAGGTGAAATCTTCTGTACAGGGGGGCACACCCGGCAAAACAAAACTGACTGACGGAACGGGGCGGGTACCGCCTCTAGATAGGAGGAGCCAGCTGTCAGTCACGCAGCTGGGCGGATCCAGACAGTAATGTCGGGCTGCGCCCCGGCTGCGGCGTCTCAGTGTACCGCGAGCTGTAGCTCCCTATATACTGAGCCTAGGGTGACGGGAGGACGCTAGTTTGTGTTACCCCGTTACCTTTATGAGAGCTATGGGGAAAAACACTGACACCGTACTTCTCCTTTAAGAACAAACCTCCAGTCCCCATCTTCTACGTAACCCCCGGCGACTTCCTGCATTTGTCAGTTTTCGGCCTTCTCTCTCCGGACACAAAACATACAAATAAAGACGCAATTTTTTTTTTTCAGATTTAACATTTATTTTACAAAAAAAGAAAGAAAAAAAAATAAAAATGAGGCGGGTAGTTCCGCCTCCAGAGGCCTCATTCACACTGCCGCGCGTATTGTACCATATGCAAATAAATGTCTCCGTACACACAGCCGCGTATGGAGCCGTATATTTGCGTAGCGTATACATGCGCAAAAACAGAATGGAACCGAGGTGCGTCCGGGCAGCGTATTTTACACGCATACGCATGTTTGCGCGTATATACGAGCGTCTATGCGTACAGTTCATCGAAATTTCCATTAGGAATGATGCATTCTGGGAATGCAAAATAGTGCACGCATAGACGCTCATGTATACACGCGCATAGACGCTCATGTATACACGCACATAGACGCTCATGTATACACGCGCATAGACGCTCATATATACGCATAGGCGCTCATATACACGCGCATAGACGCTCATATATACACGCGCATAGGCGCTCATATACACGCGCATAGACGCTCATATATACACGCGCATAGGCGCTCATATACACGCGCATAGACGCTCGTATACACGCAATATACAATTTTGCTTGCGTTGTGTGTGAATGAGGCCTAATAAAGGACCGCAGTCCAGAACCCTTAAAGGAAAGGAAGACTTTAAAATAACCCCCCCCACAC
>NW_017308506.1:107828-111129 GCF_000935625.1 Nanorana parkeri
GGGGCCAGGGATGCCCAAACCTCCGGCCCTCGAGCTGCGGTGAAACTACAAATCCCATGAAGCATCTCTCTTCCGGGAGTCACGTCTGTGGCTGTGAGAATCTTGCAAAGCCTCATGGGATTCGTAGTTCCACCCGCAGCTGGAGGGTCGCAGTTTGGCCACCCCTGCGCTTACCAGACTGATGGCTGCTCGGTGGCCCCTCCCCCAGTGCTGAACGCCCAATGGATGGGAGAAGGGAAGCTCACGTACCCGAACCCTGACTGATCAGATCAAATGCACCGCGAAAACCAACCGCGAGGAGGCAGCGCCTAGAAGACAAAGTCATTTACCAAAAACCTAACCGGAACGCCCCGAAAATTCCCCGTGCGGGTTAGATCGATGGACCCCCCGAGCCTAAGCTGCACCCCAAAACCGCCAACAACCCCCAAAAATTATCTAGGACTGCTGCGTGTGACGGGGCCGGGCCAAGCTGGCAGCACCACCATTAGATTACAATACAAATCACTGATTGATACATTCGCTGTGATCGGCCGATAGGAACGGATACTTTGTATCACATTGTTGCGTCTCTTCCATACGGAACACAAAGTATCGCATTATTGTACGTTGCCGGAGAGCCGACAGCGGCCCCAGAGGACGGACATGACGCTCCAAGCCGTCCTGGAGGACCCGGGTGATAAACGCCGGCGCGGGGGAGGGGTCGTCCGATGCCCTATAAATACAATCTAGGGAGGAATAAAAGCCGGCTGCACTCGGGAAGCTTCAGCCCCTGAAAACGTTATTGTACTGGACAAACAGCATAGAGTCCGTGCCTGGGACTTCCAGCTGACGCATTTCACCCCCAGACCCGAGCAGGAAGGAGGTGTATAGATATATATTATATACGCACACACGTGTCACTGGTAATCGAGGACATATAAAGTAACACACAATCCCATCATTGCAAACACGTTTATAGCGACACATCTCTCCTACTAAAGGGCTTTACATGAACTTCTCCCGGTATAAAAAAAATCAGAGGCGGCACGAAAAATAACTAAAAACAAATCCTAAAACGTAAAAGAAATAATAAAAACATTTAAATTTGTATAAAAATCAGTTTTTTTATTATTTTGTTTGTGATAAAGTTCTTTTAGCGGAGGCGGCTCATGTTTTATACCAGGAGAGGTTTATAGGCCCATAGTAGGGATACACATGTATTATTTAGCGTGTGTGTTCCTTTAAATGTCTTCTATTACCCATTACACCCGTATGTGTGTATATATATATCTCGGCTCCTCCTCCCCATGTGTATATATATATCTCGGCTCCTCCTCCCCATGTGTATATATATATCTCGGCTCCTCCTCCCCATGTGTATATATATATATATCTCGGCTCCTCCTCCCCATGTATGTGTATCTCTCTCTCTCGGCTCCTCCTCCCCATGTATGTGTATGTATATCTCGGCTCCTCCTCCCCATGTATGTGTATATATCTCGGCTCCTCCTCCCCATGTATGTGTATATATATATATATCTCGGCTCCTCCTCCCCATGTATGTGTATCTCTCTCGCTCTCGGCTCCTCCTCCCCATGTATGTGTATCTCTCTCTCGGCTCCTCCTCCCCATGTATGTGTGTATATATATATATACATATATCTCGGCTCCTCCCCCCTCAGGCTTGTAGGTGAAACGCATCAGTGGTGGAAGCAGAGGATGACCCACCGCCGGCTGTGTTCTGCTGCCGCCATCGATTCATAAGGAAACCTATGATGAGAAATATGGAAGATGCCAATTTCCTGGCTGTCACGCCGTCCCCTTGACGTGAACACGCAAGGGGGACTGAGGAACGCGCAGGGGGGGTCCACAAGGCATACCGTTCACTGCTTAACATTGTGTTCATCTTACCCATGGACCCCCAATGTCAGGGGCCCCCTATCCTGCTGACCACCAATGTCAGGGGCCACCTGTTCTGCTGACCCCCAATGTCAGGGGCCACCTGTTATGCTGACCCCCAATGTCAGGGGCCACCTATGCTACAGACCCCCAATTTCAGGGGGCCACCTATCCTGCTGACCCCCAATGTAAGGGGCCACCTATGCTACAGACCCCCAATTTCAGGGGGCCACCTGTCCTGCTGACCCCCAATGTCAGGGGCCACCTGTCCTGCTGACCCCCAATGTCAGGGGCCACCTATGCTACAGACCCCCAATGTCAGGGGCCACCTGCCCTGCTGACCCCCATTATACAGGGAAATGTATTTCTATGACATCCAGTGTAGGGGGCACTCCTCCGCTGACCACCACGCATGTACCCCGAGATATTTCTAGCATGGGGTTCCCTTACACCCGTAAATTATTTCAAGGGATCCTCCGCGGTGAAATGGATGAAAAAGGCTACAAAATATTTGGTAAGATCGGAACCTTTGCGGCTTCTTCTTCCCGTTTCCTGCTCTGAGACCTATGGACGCCGCTCCCCGCGATCCCCGGAAGTCAGTTCCCTGCTCCAGGCAACAAATGTATCACTTAAAGCTGAACCCACGGGTATACATACCTGTCCTGCTGACCCCCAATGTCAGGGGCCACCTGTCCTGCTGACCCCCAATGTCAGGGGCCACCTATGCTACAGACCCCCAATGTCAGGGGCCACCTGCCCTGCTGACCCCCATTATACAGGGAAATGTATTTCTATGACATCCAGTGTAGGGGGCACTCCTCCGCTGACCACCACGCATGTACCCCGAGATATTTCTAGCATGGGGTTCCCTTACACCCGTAAATTATTTCAAGGGATCCTCCGCGGTGAAATGGATGAAAAAGGCTACAAAATATTTGGTAAGATCGGAACCTTTGCGGCTTCTTCTTCCCGTTTCCTGCTCTGAGACCTATGGACGCCGCTCCCCGCGATCCCCGGAAGTCAGTTCCCTGCTCCAGGCAACAAATGTATCACTTAAAGCTGAACCCACGGGTATACATTATATATACTCACATTGCTCCAGCTACGTCACACCTGTAAGGGCCACGGGGGGGGATCCTAAGAGGCACTGCAGAGGACAGAGCTACCACAGTGCTGGCCGGATCACGTATGGAGCCGAGCGACTTCCCTTCTACCATGAAGATACAGGGGGGGGTGGGGGGAGGGGAGGGGTCACTCGGCACAGCGGCCATTCAGCAAACGGCTCGTATCTTTATCGATGACTACAAGCTGTTCTCTGGTTGGACAACAAGGCAGGGATGTCACAATTCATCTCTCGTCCAATCAGGGAATGCCTTGTATTAATTCATAAAAAGACATAACCTCCCCTCCTCCAATCAGAACT
>NW_017308506.1:111262-111935 GCF_000935625.1 Nanorana parkeri
GTCATGAGGGAGTCTGGGGCCAGGGGGAGGCCGAGCTGCGGGTCGGAGAGTAGGGACGGCAGCTGAAAGGGGGAGGAGCCGCCGCCGGCCCCCATGTACAAAGAGTTTGGGGCTCTGGCCAAGCCGTGGTTCATGGAGGAAGGCGGCACTCCGAAACCTCCCAGGCCGGGGTAACCGTACTGTGTGTAGGGGTGTCTCTTGCTGGAGGGCCAGATGCCCAGCTGGTCAGGCGGCGGCTCTTTGCGTTTTCTGGGCAGCGTTCTGGGAGCTTGGTTCAAACTTTGGGGTTGCATCATGGGGTTGGGCAGCTGGGGGGCGTTGTTGGACCCTCGGGAAGAACCCGAATCTCGGTACTGGTGCAGCTCACCCAGAATCTCCGGACTGTCGGGGGAGGCCGGCCGCTGCTGCTGCTCATCCTTCTCCTGGGAGGCCGGGCTTGAAGTATGGCGACCATTGCTCATGTACGGGCCGGGCTGAGGCTGCGCGCCTAGGAGCAAAGGACACAACTGTCACAAAAACATAGAACCCCCCAAAATGCCCCCCGGCCTCGAAAGTAAAACAGTAAATCTGTTGTGGTCCCTTTAACAGAAATGAAAGCCCAATTGCTGCACGTGTCCCAATATAGCCCCAAGACCACATTCTGCCCTCTACTGGACTCACTTATATCCACTCC
>NW_017308506.1:112780-116436 GCF_000935625.1 Nanorana parkeri
GTCATGAGGGAGTCTGGGGCCAGGGGGAGGCCGAGCTGCGGGTCGGAGAGTAGGGACGGCAGCTGAAAGGGGGAGGAGCCGCCGCCGGCCCCCATGTACAAAGAGTTTGGGGCTCTGGCCAAGCCGTGGTTCATGGAGGAAGGCGGCACTCCGAAACCTCCCAGGCCGGGGTAACCGTACTGTGTGTAGGGGTGTCTCTTGCTGGAGGGCCAGATGCCCAGCTGGTCAGGCGGCGGCTCTTTGCGTTTTCTGGGCAGCGTTCTGGGAGCTTGGTTCAAACTTTGGGGTTGCATCATGGGGTTGGGCAGCTGGGGGGCGTTGTTGGACCCTCGGGAAGAACCCGAATCTCGGTACTGGTGCAGCTCACCCAGAATCTCCGGACTGTCGGGGGAGGCCGGCCGCTGCTGCTGCTCATCCTTCTCCTGGGAGGCCGGGCTTGAAGTATGGCGACCATTGCTCATGTACGGGCCGGGCTGAGGCTGCGCGCCTAGGAGCAAAGGACACAACTGTCACAAAAACATAGAACCCCCCAAAATGCCCCCCGGCCTCGAAAGTAAAACAGTAAATCTGTTGTGGTCCCTTTAACAGAAATGAAAGCCCAATTGCTGCACGTGTCCCAATATAGCCCCAAGACCACATTCTGCCCTCTACTGGACTCACTTATATCCACTCCCTGCCTCTTACCTCCACCACCACCCTCCAGCCTCCCCACCACCGTCCAGCCTCCCCAGTCCCTCACCACCACCACCCTCCCCAGTCCTTCACCACCACCGTCCAGCCTCCCAAGTCCCTCACCACCACCGTCCAGCCTCCCCAGTCCCTCACCACCACCGTCCAGCCTCCCCAGTCCCTCACCACCACCGTCCACCCTCCCCAGTCCTTCACCACCACCGTCCAGCCTCCCAAGTCCCTCACCACCACCGTCCAGCCTCCCCAGTCCCTCACCACCACCGTCCAGCCTCCCCAGTCCCTCACCACCACCACCCTCCCCAGTCCTTCACCACCACCGTCCAGCCTCCCAAGTCCCTCACCACCACCGTCCAGCCTCCCCAGTCCCTCACCACCACCGTCCAGCCTCCCCAGTCCCTCACCACCACCGTCCAGCCTCCCCAGTCCCTCACCACCACCATCCTCCCCAGTCCTTCACCACCACCGTCCAGCCTCCCAAGTCCCTCACCACCACCGTCCAGCCTCCCCAGTCCCTCACCACCACCGTCCAGCCTCCCCAGTCCCTCACCACCACCATCCACCCTCCCCAGTCCTTCACCACCACCGTCCACCCTCCCCAGTCCTTCACCACCACCGTCCAGCCTCCCAAGTCCCTCACCACCACCGTCCCCAGTCCTTCACCACCACCGTCCAGCCTCCCCAGTCCCTCACCACCACCGTCCACCCTCCCCAGTCCTTCACCACCACCGTCCACCCTCCCCAGTCCTTCACCACCACCGTCCAGCCTCCCAAGTCCCTCACCACCACCGTCCACCCTCCCCAGTCCCTCACCACCACCGTCCACCCTCCCCAGTCCCTCACCACCACCGTCCACCCTCCCCAGTCCCTCACCACCACCGTCCACCCTCCCCAGTCCCTCACCACCACCGTCCACCCTCCCCAGTCCCTCACCACCACCGTCCACCCTCCCCAGTCCCTCACCACCACCGTCCACCCTCCCCAGTCCCTCACCACCACCGTCCACCCTCCCCAGTCCCTCACCACCACCGTCCACCCTCCCCAGTCCCTCACCACCAACGTCCAGCCTCCCCAGTCCCTCACCACCACCGTCCACCCTCCCCAGTCCCTCACCACCACCGTCCACCCTCCCCAGTCCCTCACCACCACCGTCCACCCTCCCCAGTCCCTCACCACCACCGTCCACCCTCCCCAGTCCCTCACCACCACCGTCCACCCTCCCCAGTCCCTCACCACCACCGTCCACCCTCCCCAGTCCCTCACCACCACCGTCCAGCCTCCCCAGTCCCTCACCACCACCGTCCGCCCTCCCCAGTCCCTCGCCACCACCGTCCGTCTTTGTAACGCATCCTCCTGGTCAGCAATGACAGTGTTACAATGCGTTACCGTGATGAAGAGGTAACAACTTACCTGTAGGTGGAGGACGCCGAGGTTCCGAACTCTTCTTACCACTGGACCGGATGGCAAATATCCTCCCGTCACTGGTGCGAATGTACGTTCCTGCAGATATCAATGAAGAAAACGAGGATACAGTAAACGAAGGATCACATGAATCTGTGGCACTAGGCCCCGCCCCGTGACCTTACATGAGAACACTCTACTTCTCTGACAGCAACCAATCAGAGTCTCCAAGACACGGTCTAATCCACCCTAATAGTGCAAGTACCTGGTATCAGCCTCTGTACAGCACAGCTCAGACTGGTGGAGGGAGAAGCAGCACAAGGAGCCAATCAGTTATGCTGCAGTGAATGGAGCATGCTAATAGGAGAGAGCAGAGTGACAGAATGATGAACTCTTCTGCTTCTCCTCTCACCGTCCAATCCAGAGCCATAGCTCGCTCCTTTTGCGCCCGAGGTAAGAACAGAAAATTGTGCCCCCCCCCCCAACAGACGTGTGATAAGCTCCCTCCTCCGCCCGCAATGCTCCATTTCTCATCGGATCCCTGCTGCCTCTGCCCATACAGGCGAGGGAGAGCAGCAAGGATCTGAGGAGAAGCTGGAGCTTGTGCCGCCCCACTTCTCCCTGCCGAGCCGCGGCTGTGTTGGCTACCTGGCACCCCTGTTGCCATGGCGCCCTGTGCATGCCACAGCAACAGGAACGAGGGGGGCGCAGCCAGCCCGGCCGCGCCCCCTCTCAGCTGCGCCTGAGGCGAATGCCTCACTCGCCCCATGGTAGCTACAGCCCTGGTCCAATCACAGGCCGGGGGACAGACAAGACCTGTGAGTGTTATTTTACTGCAGCAGAGAAAAATCAAGTCTCTCGCCCAGTCTGAGAGGACTGCGCTGTGCGGCGATTCAGTGTAAACATTTCAGGACTGGATGGACACGAAAGGAATTCCTTTGGCAGGTGAAACAGCCACTGATGTTAGAGGTGAATGTGGCGGCTCGGCTGGAGTTCAGCTATGAGGGCGAGATGGCCTCTGGGGTGTTACACCATCACCGGCCTCCTGGGGATCACTTACCCTTTGTGCCGCGGATGACATGTATGCTCTCCCCGGCGCTGATCCGGGCCTGCACGTCTGTAGAGGTCGTCATTCCGGGAATCACAATGTCTGAAGGAGACAGGGAAAGACGGAGGTCACTCCTCAGCAGACGAGGCATTGGAGGATAAAAAGCACCGAGGAGTACGGGGCGGCTCTGCTCACCTGTGGTGGTCACCACCTTCTGCACCAGGACGCCGGCCCTTTGTAGATAGTTGACCGGGAAGTTGAAGGGATGGAGAGAACCGGAGGCGGAGCCGGGGTGGTTAGCAGGCATGTGCCTAGGCATCATGGGGATCGGTGTGGACTGCAGAGGTCGGACGCTGGCCACCGGCCTGTCATCACCTTTTAGCAGCGAACGCCTGAAAGAGAGAGATTCATATTCATCGGATCACAGCCGCAAATCACCAGAACTCCCTGTGCCCCCTGCCACCAAAATCATACTCCCTGTGCCACCTGCCACCAAAATCATACTCCCTGCGCCACCTCC
>NW_017308506.1:116549-116986 GCF_000935625.1 Nanorana parkeri
ACTCCCTGTGCCCCCTGCCACCAAAATCATACTCCCTGTGCCCCCTGCCACCAAAATCATACTCCATGTGCCCCCTGCCACCAAAATCATACTCCCTGTGCCACCTGCCACCAAAATCATACTCCCTGTGCCCCCTGCCACCAAAATCATACTCCCTGTGCCACCTACTACCAAAATCATACTCCCTGTGCCACCTACCACCAAAATGATACTCCCTGTGCCCCCTGCCACCAAAATGATACTCCCTGTGCCACCTACCACCAAAATGATACTCCCTGTGCCCCCTGCCACCAAAATCATACTGCCTGTGCCACCTACCACCAAAATCATACTCCCTGTGCCACCTACCACCAAAATCATACTCCCTGTGCCACCTACCACCAAAATCATACTCCCTGTGCACCCTACCACCAAAATCATACTCCCTGTGCCACCTA
>NW_017308506.1:117232-121595 GCF_000935625.1 Nanorana parkeri
CCCCAATCCTCCCTGCCACCACCGCCTCTTTCCCTCCCCGACACTCACAATCATTGCCCACAAACATAGTCATTCACCATCCCCAGGCACCCTCCCTGTCAATCACCACCATTTCCCATCCTCCCTGCCACTCACCATTGTTGCCGCCGCCATCCAATCTCTTGGCCACTCCCCACTGTTGCCCACCCTTCCTGCCACTCGCCGCCGCTGCCACCCCACCCCCCTCTACAACTTACCAGTTTCTATGGCTAAACGCTGGAATATTGCCCAGGCTGTGGTCTGGGGCCGGGTAATATTGTGTGTAGGACGGTCGCGAGTACGGCACGGAGGCCCTCTTCTCCTCCTCATAACTGCGCTTCGCTGCTTTCTTCTCTGCCACCGTCAGCTTCTGTTCTTTGCGGTCCAGGAGGAGGGACTCGTGCTGAAAGGGATCCTGCAAACAAGAAAGAAGTACAGGTCATTACAGAAAGGTCGGGCCCCCTAACAATACAGACGGGGCAGTACAGCCGAAACATAGATCCACCCCTTCTAGTAGTCAGGCTTCATGTCACACCGCCAGCTAAATCCTTATAATTGGCCACACCCCCCCATCCTCTGATTGGCCCTGAATCTGCATTAGTCAGGGTGTGCCCTGCAATCCTACTGCAACACCGGGACTGATCATGTGACCACAGCACGCAGGAAGAGCCTGCGATGCATGCCATCGTTTCCACAGAAGAGAAGTCAGTAAGAATCTGGAGTTGGTATAGAACGGAACTGGGGGAGAAGTGTTGTCACTTCACTTTGCAATCTGACTCCAAAGTGGATCAGCTGGGGGTACATAATACAGGCCTTCTGCAGCACCGTTTCCGAAAACTTAACGGGCTCCAAGTCTTGTTTGGTGAGATCCGGCTCCTCCTCCACAAAATGCAGGAGGTTTTCCACCTCGCGGCGGGTGAAATTCATCTCCGGGTTCAGGTCATCGACCACGCGGTCTGGAGATAGACAAAATGGAGTCAGTGTCCTTTCCAGCATAGATGCCCCGCCCCCCCCTCCCACAATGCCACGTGTACGGTGTTCTGCTCTCACCTGACATGCCCTGCTTGGTGATCTGCCGATCGTAGATCTTGCGCTCCAGGGTGAAGTCGGACACCAGGCGGTATATATGACAAGGTTTCCTCTGCCCGTATCGGTATACGCGGCACACGGCCTGAGCGTCGTGACACGGATTCCAGGAAGCGTCAAACACCACCACTCTATTCGCCCCGATCAGGTTGACGCCGAGGCAGCCAGCGCTGGAAATAGACGTCATGTGATGTTAGGAAATGGACACAGAGTGACGGCGCTGCTCTCCCCATCATCCCCTCTTCATAGCCTCCTGCTCACCCATCATCCTCCCCTCACTTCCTGCTTACCCATCATCCCCTCACTTCCTGCTTCTTCATAGCCTCCTGCTCACCCATCATCCCCTCACTTCCTGCTTCTTCATAGCCTCCTGCTGCCCCATCATCCCCTCACTTCCTGCTTCTTCATAGCCTCCTGCTCACCCATCATCCCCTCACTTCCTGCTTACCCATCATCCCCTCACTTCCTGCTTACCCATCATCCCCTCACTTCCTGCTTCTTCATAGCCTCCTGCTCACCCATCATCCCCTCACTTCCTGCTTCTTCATAGCCTCCTGCTGCCCCATCATCCCCTCACTTCCTGCTTCTTCATAGCCTCCTGCTCACCCATCATCCCCTCACTTCCTGCTTACCCATCATCCCCTCACTTCCTGCTTACCCATCATCCCCTCACTTCCTGCTCACCCATCATCCCCTCACTTCCTGCTTCTTCATAGCCTCCTGCTCACCCATCATCCCCTCACTTCCTGCTTACCCATCATCCCCTCACTTCCTGCTTACCCATCATCCCCTCACTTCCTGCTTACCCATCATCCCCTCACTTCCTGCTTACCCATCATCCCCTCACTTCCTGCTTACCCATCATCCCCTCACTTCCTGCTTACCCATCATCCCCTCACTTCCTGCTTACCCATCATCCCCTCACTTCCTGCTTACCCATCATCCCCTCACTTCCTGCTTACCCATCATCCCCTCACTTCCTGCTTACCCATCATCCCCTCACTTCCTGCTTACCCATCATCCCCTCACTTCCTGCTTACCCATCATCCCCTCACTTCCTGCTTACCCATCATCCCCTCACTTCCTGCTTACCCATCATCCCCTCACTTCCTGCTTACCCATCATCCCCTCACTTCCTGCTTACCCATCATCCCCTCACTTCCTGCTCACCCATCATCCCCTCACTTCCTGCTTACCCATCATCCCCTCACTTCCTGCTTACCCATCATCCCCTCACTTCCTGCTTACCCATCATCCCCTCACTTCCTGCTTACCCATCATCCCCTCACTTCCTGCTTACCCATCATCCCCTCACTTCCTGCTTACCCATCATCCCCTCACTTCCTGCTTACCCATCATCCCCTCACTTCCTGCTTACCCATCATCCCCTCACTTCCTGCTTACCCATCATCCCCTCACTTCCTGCTCACCCATCATCCCCTCACTTCCTGCTTACCCATCATCCCCTCACTTCCTGCTTACCCATCATCCCCTCACTTCCTGCTTACCCATCATCCCCTCACTTCCTGCTTACCCATCATCCCCTCACTTCCTGCTCACCCATCATCCCCTCACTTCCTGCTCACCCATCATCCCCTCACTTCCTGCTTACCCATCATCCCCTCACTTCCTGCTTACCCATCATCCCCTCACTTCCTGCTTACCCATCATCCCCTCACTTCCTGCTTACCCATCATCCCCTCACTTCCTGCTCACCCATCATCCCCTCACTTCCTGCTCACCCATCATCCCCTCACTTCCTGCTTACCCATCATCCCCTCACTTCCTGCTTACCCATCATCCCCTCACTTCCTGCTTCTTCATAGCCTCCTGCTCACCCATCATCCCCTCACTTCCTGCTTCTTCATAGCCTCCTGCTCACCCATCATCCCCTCACTTCCTGCTTACCCATCATCCCCTCACTTCCTGCTTACCCATCATCCCCTCACTTCCTGCTTACCCATCATCCCCTCACTTCCTGCTTACCCATCATCCCCTCACTTCCTGCTTACCCATCATCCCCTCACTTCCTGCTTACCCATCATCCCCTCACTTCCTGCTTACCCATCATCCCCTCACTTCCTGCTTACCCATCATCCCCTCACTTCCTGCTTACCCATCATCCCCTCACTTCCTGCTTACCCATCATCCCCTCACTTCCTGCTCACCCATCATCCCCTCACTTCCTGCTCACCCATCATCCCCTCACTTCCTGCTTACCCATCATCCCCTCACTTCCAGCTTACCCATCATCCCCTCACTTCCTGCTTACCCATCATCCCCTCACTTCCTGCTTCTTCATAGCCTCCTGCTCACCCATTATCCCCTCACTTCCTGCTCACCCATCATCCCCTCACTTCCTGCTTACCCATCATCCCCTCACTTCCTGCTCACCTATCATCTCTGCCCCTGCTACATGGACTTCTTCCTCAGTATTATGTCCTCTATAAAAATGATAACTCCGCACTCAGATCCAGGCTACGGCGCGTCCATTCCCAGCCACCGTATATGCAGCTCGTCCCCCCACGCAACACTTTACATTTGTATAATTTCCTGTTCCCTCATAGATTGTAAGCTCTGAAGATCACGACCCTCACACCTCCTGTTCCCTATCAGATGTAATGATCGGGACCCTCATACCTCCTGTTCGCTATCAGATGTAATGATCGGGACCCTCATACCTCATTTAAAGCACAAGACCCTTCTGAAGAATTCACTTACCGGGTGGAGAGCAGAAACAGCCACACATTCTCGTTACTGGGGTCATTAAACTGGTTAATTAATCTCTCCCTTTCCGAGGCCGATGTGCTCCCATCCAGACCTAAAGGGATCAGAGCAGACAAAACATATAATACACATCCAGAGGCCGCTCTGCATTCACAACGCAGCTATCAATAGAACATCCCTACAGACAGGGGTCCCGTCACATCCCTACAGACACAGGTCCCGTCACATCCCTACAGACACAGGTCCAGTCACATCCCTATAGACACAGGTCCAGTCACATCCCTATAGACACAGGTCCCGTCACATCCCTACAGACACAGGTCCTCTCACATCCCTACAGACACAGGTCCTCTCACATCCCTACAGACACAGGTCCTCTCACATCCCTACAGACACAGGTCCTCTCACATCCCTACAGACAGAGGTCCCGTCACATCCCTACAGACACAGGTCCAGTCACATCCCTACAGACACAGGTCCAGTCACATCCCTACAGACACAGGTCCAGTCACATCCCTACAGACACAGGTCC
>NW_017308506.1:121793-127002 GCF_000935625.1 Nanorana parkeri
CATACAGGACAGGTAAGGTGTCGCATACAGGACAGGTAAGGTGTCACATACAGGACAGGTAAGGTGTCACATACAGGACAGGTAAGGTGTCACATACAGGACAGGTAAGGGGTCAGATACAGGACAGGGAAGGTGTCAGATACAGGACAGGTAAGGTCTCACATACAGGACAGGTAAGGTCTCGCATACAGGACAGGTAAGGTCTCGCATACAGGACAGGTAAGGTCGCGCATACAGGACAGGTAAGGTCGCGCATACAGGACAGGTAAGGTCTCGCATACAGGACAGGTAAGGTGTCGCATACAGGACAGGTAAGGTGTCGCATACAGGACAGGTAAGGTGTCACATACAGGACAGGTAAGGTGTCACATACAGGACAGGTAAGGGGTCAGATACAGGACAGGTAAGGTGTCAGATACAGGACAGGTAAGGTCTCGCATACAGGACAGGTAAGGTGTCACATACAGGACAGGTAAGGTGTCACATACAGGACAGGTAAGGTCTCAGATACAGGACAGGTAAGGTATAAGAACAGATCCAGCACACCTGCCTGGGAAGACGTTCACTTACGGTAATAGTTGACATTCCGGACCCAGGTCTGACCCTCGCGACCTTCGGTTCCAGGCCGAGGCGGCATTGGTCTCGTCACTAAGAACTCCTCCATGATGGAGAGGGTGGACAGGCTCTGACTGTGGGGAGAAGACGCCGTTACCTCAGGCTGTCCAGGATACTTCCACACTTCCTGTTCCTGGGCCGGGGGAGGACCACTCACCTGAAGACCAGGAGCTTGTCACCCAGCTTCATGCTCTCCTCGATCAGGTGAAAGAGAAGCACCATCTTCGGGGAGTTCTGCAGCTGACCCGGCTGGTAGTCAAACATAATTTCTTTGGCCTGGAGGATCAGGAGAGGCAGATGTGAGGGATCGGGAGAGGCAGATGTGAGGGATCGGGAGAGGCAGATGCGAGGGATCGGGAGAGGCAGATGCGAGGGATCGGGAGAGGCAGATGCGAGGGATCGGGAGAGGCAGATGCGAGGGATCGGGAGAGGCAGATGGGAGGGATCAGGAGAGGAAGATGTGAGGGATCGGGAGAGGCAGATGGGAGGGATCGGGAGAGGCAGATGTGAGGGATCAGGAGAGGCAGATGGGAGGGATCAGGAGAGGCAGATGGGAGGGATCAGGAGAGGAAGATGTGAGGGATCAGGAGAGGAAGATGTGAGGGATCAGGAGAGGAAGATGCGAGGGATCAGGAGAGGCAGATGCGAGGGATCAGGAGAGGCAGATGCGAGGGATCAGGAGAGGCAGATGGGAGGGATCGGAGAAGATGTGAGGGATCAGGAGAGGAAGATGTGAGGGATCAGGAGAGGCAATGGGAGGATCAGGAGAGGCAGATGCGAGGGATCAGGAGAGGCAGATGCGAGGGATCGGGAGAGGCAGATGCGAGGGATCGGGAGAGGCAGATGCGAGGGATCGGGAGAGGCAGATGGGAGGGATCGGGAGAGGCAGATGGGAGGGATCGGGAGAGGCAGATGGGAGGGATCGGGAGAGGCAGATGCGAGGGATCGGGAGAGGCAGATGCGAGGGATCGGGAGAGGCAGATGCGAGGGATCGGGAGAGGCAGATGCGAGGGATCGGGAGAGGCAGATGGGAGGGATCGGGAGAGGCAGATGGGAGGGATCGGGAGAGGCAGATGTGAGGGATCGGGAGAGGCAGATGTGAGGGATCGGGAGAGGCAGATGCGAGGGATCGGGAGAGGCAGATGCGAGGGATCGGGAGAGGCAGATGCGAGGGATCGGGAGAGGCAGATGCGAGGGATCGGGAGAGGCAGATGCGAGGGATCGGGAGAGGCAGATGCGAGGGATCGGGAGAGGCAGATGCGAGGGATCGGGAGAGGCAGATGCGAGGGATCGGGAGAGGCAGATGCGAGGGATCGGGAGAGGCAGATGCGAGGGATCGGGAGAGGCAGATGCGAGGGATCGGGAGAGGCAGATGGGAGGGATCGGGAGAGGCAGATGCGAGGGATCGGGAGAGGCAGATGCGAGGGATCAGGAGAGGCAGATGTGAGGGATCAGGAGAGCCAATGGGAGGGATCAGGAGAGGCAATGGGATGATCAGGAGAGCCAATGGGAGGGATCAGGAGAGGCAATGGGATGATCAGGAGAGGCAATGGGAGGGATCAGGAGAGGCAATGGGATGATCAGGAGAGGCAGATGTGAAAGGGAATGTTTTCTAGCTTCTATTTATTTATGGTTATAAAAAAATATGTTTATAGAACTCAATAGCTTAAGCTGCAATTGACACACAAACGTAAATGAGTAACAGTAGGGACTGATACTCTCTCTTTAGATCCCGTTCACACGGAGCGTTTTGTAGCGCAATTTCCACTGAAAAGTCGCTCAAATATGAAGCTTAAAAGGAGAACTACGAGGCGAGTGATAATCACTGATCCTCATAGTTCTAGCCGACCTGTGACAATGAGACTGACACAAGTCGGCTCTGTAGATCGGGAACCACTCGTCGCCCACTTCTTGCTCCTATCCCTGCAGAGAGCCGAGACTGTCACTCACGGCTCCCTGCAGGTATTTCCCCCCTACAGCTCAACGTTAGGTTGTCGCTCGAGCGTGAGATATTTTCTGGCGGATTTCGAGCGATTTGGCCCCAATAGACTTTTGATAGATTGCCAAAAGAAGCGCGACGCAGCGCAACAAGATGCGCAATGTCGCTCAGCTTAAATTGACGTCGAAAAAGCACTTATTTTGGTTGTAGATCAGTGTGAATGGGGTCTGAAAGAATAAGTGAAGTGCAAAACAAAGTGCACTTACCCCTCTTGTTCCTTAGCCCAGACCTATCGCCGCTCCCCCTCCCCTGACACATATTGACCCTGAACAGAAGGGCCACGGCCTCCGGTGTCTGTTTACATCCAATGCTGCGAGTCCCACGGTCCCGGCTTGTGCATTGCAGCCCAGTAGACTTCTAGAGACCGTCCCATAGAAATCTATTGGGCTGTCATTAAAGGGCCGGGATGCTGACAGACAGTGGAAGCCGTGGCTGTTGGATTGAGGTACCTTGTTTCCCTGAAAATAAGACCTAGTTGTGACCATTCCCAGGGCCGGTGGTGGCATAAGGGGGAACTTGAAGAGCCGCGGGAGAGAATCAGCGGTGCCAAAGAAGCCGACGCTAGAGGGAGCGAGGCGGCACCGGAGGGAGCAGAGCCGCATAAGCCGATGCTTCCTCTATAGCCCCGCCTCCTGTCACAGGCCGAGTCATACCAAATGCACTCCGCCTGTGAGGAAGCGATATTGAAAGTGCGCTTCGCTTTTTCTTGTTACCAAATTGCTCTTGGAAAGGTACGGCGCCCCCAATTGCCCTGATCACCCTATTCTTAACTTTGCCATTTTGGATTATTTAATTTGGATTTGCATTAACTTTGGATTGTTGTACATTAAAAAAATAAATAAGACCTCCCCCGAAAATAAGACCTAGTGTGTTTTTTTTGAGCCAAAAACAACATAAGACAGTGTCTTATTTTCGGGGAAACACGGTAAGTACGCATCTGTGGAGGGGTAGGAAGGGTTACGTCAGGGAGGGGAAAGGGGGCAAAAATGATAAGTGCACTTATTTTTTTTATTTAAAGGAGAAGTACGGGGTCGGGGGGTTTTCCCCATAGTTCTCCTCAGGGTCACAGGGGGACACAAACTAGCGTCCTCCCGTCACCCTAAGCTTAGTATATAGGGAGCTACAGCTCGCGGTATACTGAGACGCCGCAGCCGGGGCGGATTCCGACATTACTGTCTGTGTCCACCCAGCTGTGTGAGTGACAGCTGGCTCCGCCTATCTAGAGACAGAGCCAGCTGTACCCGCCCCCTCCCCCGTCCGTTCCGCCAGTCAGCGCTGGCGGATCGGAGGGGGGAATCCAGCCCCTCCCCCTGTCATGGCAGAGAGCCGTGACAGGATCGAGAGGTGAGCGAACGCCGGTATGTGTTCCCTCACCTCCCGATCTACTGAGCCGACCTGTGACAGTCTCATTGTCACAGGTCGGCTCCAACTATGAGGTGAGTGGAAATCAACCCCCCCCACCCCCTCACCCTCATAGTTCTCCTTTAAAACTTGAAATGCAGAAATCTTCGTTTTAGTGCTGGAAAGAAAAAACCATCAGGGGTGGCCAAACTCCAGCCCTCCCAGCTGTGGGGTGAAACTACAAATCCCATGAAGCATCTCTCTCTGGGAGTCATGTCTGTGGCTGTGAGAATCTTGCAAAGCCTCGTGGGATTCGTAGTTCCACCCACAGCTGGAGGGCCGGAGTTCGGCCACCCCTGGGCTATGTCATCACAAGCGCTGGTAATGTAGGTGCAGCGAAACACCTCGAAGGTCTCTATCCGGCCTGTGATAGGCCTTCCGTGCATTCTCCCATTGCGCTTACCCACTCGTAGGTAACTACTTGATTGGCTCTCTCTTGGTTTGGGTTCATGGGCAGACCCTGCAGGAGCTTGCTGTCGGCAGCTTCTCCCATAACCGCCGCCAGGGTTCCAGGCTCCGTCTTGACCTTCGAACCCTTAGATTGGCATCGGGTATTGGTAGCTAGATCCTCTATATCCAAATCCTTCTCGTTGGCCAGATTCTCCTTCTGGAGAGCTTCGTACAGAACATCCGGATGGTTCCAGATCTGAAAGGGAAATAAAAGAATTGACACACTTGTGCTTAAACCAGATCTTCCATGAATGGTTCGCCTCCCTGCCGCCTCTGCGTGTGATGGGATCACCACCATGACCATTAATATGGAGTTGCCACCACCATGGACATTAATACGGAGTTGCCACCACCATGGACATTAATACGGAGTTGCCACCACCATGGACATTAATACGGAGTTGCCACCACCATGACCGTTAATATGGAGTTGCCACCACCATAACCGTTAATATGGAGTTGCCACCACCATGACCATTAATACGGAGTTGCCACCACCATGGACATTAATACGGAGTTGCCACCACCATGGACATTAATATGGAGTTGCCACCACCATGGACATTAATATGGAGTTGCCACCACCATGGGCATTAATATGGAGTTGCCACCACCATGGGCATTAATATGGAGTTGCCACCACCATGGGCATTAATATGGAGTTGCCACCACCATGGGCATTAATATGGAGTTGCCACCACCATGGGCATTAATATGGAGTTGCCACCACCATGGGCATTAATA
>NW_017308506.1:127117-130363 GCF_000935625.1 Nanorana parkeri
CACTGTTCTGGGAAGGATTCCACATGATTTTGGGGGGTGTCTGTGGGAATTTGCCCCATTTGTGAGGTGAGGTCCAGATGTTGGATGAGACGACCTGCCTCACAATCAGCGTTCCAATTCATCCCAGGGGGGTTCAGTAGGGTTAACATGCGTCTCCATTGCCTGAGGACAGGCAGCTGAACGTCATCAACATCAGCAGGGAAATACATTCCCTGTCTTTGAGGTATCAGACCGAGCAGTGCTGGGGGGGGAGACACGAGAGAAGAGCTGACCATAGGACTACAGAGCATGCCGTACATCAGAAAAGAGCGCCCTGCAACTCCAATCAGCAAACTGACCACACCAGCACAAATCTACTGCGCTGCCTGGTGTTGTCAGGATGCTACAGGAAGTGAGGGGAACTGGCAAGGTGGCGGGGTATTTAATAGTAAATAAGAGTACTAAACAAGGAACATTTCCCAGTTACTCTACTATAAAGAAATGTATTAAAGGAGAACTATGGGGTCAGTGTTTTTCCCCATAGTTCTCCTTAGGGTAACGGGAGGACACAAACTAGCATCCTCCCGTCACCCTAAGCTCAGTATATAGGGAGCTACAGCTCGCGGTATACTGAGACCGCCGCAGCCGGGACAATTATGTCTGGATCCGCCCAGCTGCGTGAGTGACAGCTGGCTCCTCCTATCAAGAGGCAGAGCCAGCTGTACCCGCCCCCTCCCCCGTCCGTTCCGCCAGTCAGCGCTGGCGGATCGGAGCGGGGAGAATCCAGCCCCTCCCCTGTCACGGCAGAGAGCCGTGACAGGATTGAGAGGTGAGCGAGCGCCGGTATGTGTTCGCTCACCTCCCGATCTACTGAGCCGACCTGTGACAGTCTCATTGTCACAGGTCGGCTAGAACTATGAGGTGAGTGACAAGCCCCTCCCCCCTCATAGTTCTCCTTTAAGGGTTATTTAGTTGAACGCCTTCATAACAGTAAGGAGTAAAGTTACAACTGTGATTGGACGTAAGCCGATCATGTGACCTATATATACTTGCTGCACTCCTTCCCGGGACTCCCATATGGATATACAGACGGGTGCTCGAAATGACCGCGGATGGCTGCGGCGGCGCCACATGTAGATATATGGAGAACGTCACCAGCACACCAAATGTTCATTTATTGTCCTCTGCCGTCTCTTGGTTGCTCTGAGCCTGATGAAGGGGGTCCCTGCGTGGCCCCCGAAAACGGCCTGCAACCAAGAGAGACGGCAGAGGACAATAAATGAACATTTGGTGTGCTGGTGACGTTCTCCATATATCTACATGTGGCGCCGCCGCAGCCATCCGCGGTCATTTCGAGCACCCGTCTGTATATCCATATGGGAGTCCCGGGAAGGAGTGCAGCAAGTATATATAGGTCACATGATCGGCTTACAGCCTTCAGCGGATTCAGTCCCAGCCAGCCGCTGTTCCCAGCATCCCGGAAGCGGTTCATGAACTCCGTGTAGAGGGCTCGCTGGATGGGGGAGAGACGCACCATGATGACGTGTTCCTCTTTGGACGGCAGCTGGGCCTTCAGAACCGTGTGCCCCCGTCTACATGGAAGAAGAAGCCGGGACAGATTAAAGTCTATGGGAAGCCATTAGAACTAGTTATTGTATACGAGACCCCAAAAATAACTGCCCCCAATTCTCAGAACTTCACTAAGCTCAGACACCTTATTTCACCTTGCGGTCACATGATGTACCTCTGCACCTCAGTGTCTGGTAGTAGGACGGAGATCCATGTCTGTGACAACGCTCCGAGCTGGAGCATTATATGAAAGAACACGCCCCAGGCACCCCATCATACATGAATGCTCCGCCCTGCTGGCCACCGGGTGAGGCAGACATTCGCTGTCACGTCCGATACTCAGTTGCTTGATTATACGCTAATAAACTCTAATCAATAAACTGTATTCAAGCAACTGATCGGCAGACTGCACAGCTAATATCTGCAGCACCCAGTGGCAAGCAGGGAGGAGCATGCAGGTCTGTAGGGATACCAGGGGTATATTATTTCATACAACGCTCGGGCTCAGAGCAGAAGATGGCTTCCTCCTAGGGCAGTGGTTCTCAACCCGTGGGTCGGGCCCCCAAAAGTGGGTCGCAACCCAGAATTGAGGGGGTCCCCACATGCCTTGTGCTGCTCTAGGTAAGAGGCTCCTCAGCCACCTCCTAGCGCGGCAGTGTCAGTTCTCCTAGATGGCACTGCAGCGGCCGGAGAGGATCAGAGAGAGGGGAGCAGGCAGGAATGAGAAGAGGCGAGTGCTTGATCACCACAGAGCCCACACCGGGCACCACAGAACCCCACTGGATGCCAACAGAGAGTCCCACTAGCCACCTGAGAGCCCGCATAGCCTCCCGAGAGCCCACACAGATACTAGTATTGGTGCCTCCCTAAATTTTATCTTTTGGGGGGGGGGTCACCACAACTTGGCAAATGTTACCAAGGGGTCCCGGCACTAGAAAGGTTGAGAACCGCTGTCCTAGGGGATAACTGGAGCATGCATATTCACAGTGGCAGCACTGAAGATGGAAGATCTGCTGGAGCAGCACTGCCACCATAACGGAGAACAATGAGGTCAGTGGCTTTCCCCCATAGTTCTCCTTAGGGTGACGGGAGGACACAAACTAGCGTCCTCCCGTCACCCTAGGCTCAGTATATAGGGAGCTGCTGCTCGCGGTATACTGAGACCGCCGCAGCCCAGCCCAGCTGCGTGATTGACAGCTGGCTCCTTCTATCTAGAGGCAGAGCCAGCTGTACCCGCCCCCTCCCCCGTCCGTTCCGCCAGTCAGCGCTGGAGGATCGGAGCGGGGAGGAATCCTTGCAGGGAGCTGTGACAGTCACGGCTCTCTGCATGGATAGATCGAGAAGTGAGCGAGTGACGCTATGTGTTCCCTCACTTCCCGATCTACTGAGCCGACGTGTGCGAGTTTCATTGTCACACGTCGGCTCGAACTATGAGAATGAGTGAAAATCACCCCCCTCATAGTTCTCCTTTAAATAAAAGAAGTAGGAGGGAAATGACAGGATCAGCCTGGTATCTACTATCTAAGAATAAAGTAATTAAAGTAATGAAAGAAAAGTTTTGCACACAGTAAGAACAGTTAAATGCAAGCCAATGACACCTGGGAGCTCGAAGTGTACCTGTCTACCTGTATTCTGGGTGTCTCCGCCCACCTGGGAGTTCTGGGCGTCAACACCCACCCTTCCCTTATCCAACTTGCC
>NW_017308506.1:130399-132609 GCF_000935625.1 Nanorana parkeri
GTAATGGCGGGAAAAGATGATGTGGTAACTGATACTGATATGGTGAAACCTCACTACTGTTGGGGGGGTAGAGGAGGGGGGCGAACACTGAAAAAAATCGACTTTGCTTTGAAAATGTTTCAAGTTAGGCTGACTGGTTCCTGAATTCTACCACTGTTATGTCCACTCTAGATAGGGGGCGCGGCATCATCACTCCACGACTTCAATCAGCAGCACCCCCGCAACCTGTTACAAGGCGGCAGAAGGGGACCTCACCTCTGCACAAAGCCCTCCAGCAAGCTGTGAAGAACGTGGCTGCGGTATCTCATGAGGCGCTTGTCCTGGGGGGTGCTGTCCATACACTGTCCGTTCAGGATCGGCCGCTCGAACATGTTGCTGAATTCCTGCCGCGTGCCCAGAAAATCCGGCCGCACAAAGTCCACCATGCACCAGTACTCAATGAGATTGTTCTGCAGCGGATAACCCGTTAGCACCACCCGCCGCCGCGTGCGGATGTTCTTCAAGGCTTGGGAGGTGCTGGCGTGACAGTTCTTTATCCGGTGACCTTCATCGCAGATGACCACGTCCGGGCCGGGCCTGGACAGAGCCTTCTCTATCCCTGCGGTACAGAAGAGAGTAAAGGATTACCGATAGCGTTCCGCAGCGCTCGGTGCTCCCATGTTAAAGAGGACCAACTCGGAAAGTGAAGATTTGCTTTCTTATCGGGAACATCGTGTTATGTTAATGGGGCCGAAGCCGCACCCCGAAAGATCTGCCTATGGACCTATATCATCGCACTTCCTGTGCCCGGCCTATTCCGCTCTGCAGCCTCGTAGCAGTATATCTGCAGTGTGAGATCATCTAAGGTTCTGCTGACTCTGGCTGCTATTATAACCAGATTTGGTGATGTCACTCCCGTGCTGCTCACTGTTCTCCTTGCTGGAGAGGAAGCTGTACAGGGTGATTTCCTCTCAGCCTCATAATCTGAGCCGACGTATGACAATGAAACTGTCACAGGTCGGCTCAGTAGATCGGGAGGTGAGCGAACACATACCGGCGCTCGCTCACTTCTCGATCTATCCGTGCAGAGAGCCATGACCGGGAAGGAGCTGGATTCCCCCCTCCCCGATCCTCCAGCGCTGGCTGGGGGGAGGGGTCGGGTACAGCTGGCTCTGCCTCTCGATAGGCAGAGCCAGCTGTCAATCACGTAGCTGGGCGGATCCAGACATAATTGTCGGTAGCCGTCCCGGCTGCGGCGTCTCAGCATACCGCGAGCTGTAGCTCCCTATATACTGAGCCTAGGGTGACAGGAGGACGCTAGTTTGTCTCCTCCCGTTACCCTGAGGAGAGCTATGGGGAAAAGCCCCGACCTCATAGTTCTCCTTTAAGGACCTGCAGTGCAAGTATCTCCCTGCTTCAGCTTCATTCTGTGGATCTGTGCTTCCTCCACCTCTATCACTACCCCAGCAGTCATTGGGGATACGCCTCTGACATGGGGAAGCAAAGCCCTGCTCCTCTACCAAGATGGCAGCCTCCACAGATGGCAGAACAAGGTATGGCAAGTCAGTAATAGGAAACTGATCAGTGGCAGGGAGACCACAGGCAATACCGGTGACTAGTTCTTGGTCCTCTGCCGGCCTTTTTGAGGGAGAAGGAGGTGAGCAGTGGCGTAACAATCGCCATAGCGACCCAGGCGGCCGTTATGGGGCCCGGGCACAGGGGGGCCCGGCCAGGGCATCCCTCTGATGCCGTGTGGGTCGCTATGGCATGTAAGGGTGCTGGCTGTCACTGACACAGCTCAGCAGCGGCGTTTCCCCTCTTTGCCGCTGCGGAGCTGTGTCAGTGACGGCCAGCGTTCATAGTGAAGGAGGCGGGGCCTGCCTAAGAGCAACCCCGCCTCCTCTTACATCACTGGCCTGCGAACTAAGAGCAGGTGGGGCCAGTGATGTAAGAGTAGGCGGGGCCCGTCGATAGAAGAGGAGGCGGGGGACGGAAGAGGAGGCGGGGCCCCGGCGACCACGGAGGCGGACAGCGCTGACAGGCAAGAGGTGTGCAGCCCATCTGAGACACTGCAGAGCCCACTATAGAGAGTCTATGGCGGGCTCTGCAGGGTCACTCTCAGGTGGGCTGTTTGGTATATCAGGTGGGCTCCGCAAGTGGCATAACTAGCAATCACGGGGCCCCATACAAAATTTTGCTACGGGGCCCTGAGATTTCTAGTTACGCCCCTG
>NW_017308506.1:133968-138999 GCF_000935625.1 Nanorana parkeri
TATCGCTGTGTGGGATTCTACATACATACCGTGTGTCCCCGAAAATAAGACAATGTCTTATATTTTTTGGGGCTCCAAAAAACACACCCTAGGTCTTATTTTTTTTTAATGTACAAGAATCGGGTGATCAGGACAGTCAGGGGGTGCCGTACCTTTCCAAGAGCAATTTGCTAACCAATCGCTGGCCAGAATGAGAGAAGCTTTCACTATCGGTCCCTCACAGGCGGAGTGCATTTGGTATGACTCCGCCTGTGACAGGAGGCGGGGCCATAGAGGAGGCAGCGGCTTATGCGACTCTGCTCCCTCCGGTGCCGCCTCGCTTCCTCTAGCGCCGGCTTCGTTGGCACTGCGGCTCTTCAAGTTCCTCCTTATGCCACCACCGGCCCTGGGAATGGTCACAACTAGGTCTTATTTTCGGGGAAACAGGGTATGTGAAGATTTAGTGATCCAGGGTTGAACTGAGGGGAGAGAGCAGTGGCTACGGTGCTGTAGCTCCTCCTATAAATTGGGCTTCAGCGTGGGGTAAGGGCTGACACCCAGCGCATGCTTTTTCTGCACCATGCGGCCATGAATCTGAAAAGGGATGAAGTACTATGTGCACTGTGTCCCAGGGCTGAGCCCTCAATCACACCTGAACGTTTTGTAGCGCGTTCTACAAAACGCTCAAACATCTAAATCCCGTTGTATTCAATGGGTCTGGTTCACACCTCGACGTATATCCGCCCGTCCCTAACGCGCTACAAAACGGCCCGCGCCTGAAAAGGTGCCGGTGCTACTTTGGGCCGTTTTCGTTGCGCGTTTTCATTGGGATACAGCCAAGTAGCCCTCGGAAACGCACGTTTGTTGCGCAATTTTTTTTACAGCGAACCGCGGTAAAAAAAAACGGAGCGACAGACGCGCATATGCAATACGCCTAGGTGTGAACCAACTCTTAGCCAACAAAGTTTTAGAAGTTGAGGTAAATACTTCTTGATTTTACAAAGGAAGGAAGTCTAAGGCCCCGTTCACATGTAGAGACTTATCGCGCGATTTCCGCCGCGATATCGCGCATTTTTGCCGCGCGATATCGCGGGAAGTCGCCGGCTAATGATAGTCAATGGAGCTGTCTTAGCTCCATGTCGCGCGTGGCTCGTCGCGGTCGCAAGTCGCTTCTACCGGACCCTTTTTTCGTCGGATTTTGCTTTTTTTTCTATGGAGCCCGACGGAGAAGGTGGCGCTACCGTCGCTGGATCGTCGCCCCGAAAGTCGCGCTATCCCAGGCCGCTGCAAAGGTATGTCGCTACGTGTGAACGGGGTCTAAGGTGTGTTCCGGGTTGGCAGCACCATTGTGAAACACTCACCTTTCAGCATCTCTTGCTGACGATCTTCCTCGTCCAAGTCAATGATCACAGGGCCCGTGGCCTTCTTACTCCTCTTCTTCCTTCCCACTGTGAAGGATTTCTTCAGGGACAGCAAGCGAAACATCTCGTAGCCCATCAGCAGGACGCCGCCGTCCGTCACCCAGTCATTCACCACCTTGGCCCGGGCGGCTGTGGTCCTATAAAAAAACAGAAAACCCGAACAAACATGGTGTCAGAGGGGTCATCGGATTCCGGCGCTGATCTGGTTGGTGGCTGCGGATGAGGCCACCTACTTGTGCTCGTCGTTCAGAGTGTGGACATTGAAGGAGCGGGGCCGGAGCAGCTCCACATCGTGGTCGGGGGGCAGCGCTTCGGGCGCCGGGAGCCACATGTTGAATTCGGCCAGCCAGTTCTGGAGAGTGTTGACCTGCGATGGGGGGGGGGAAACGCATTCCATCAATGAGAGCGAGCAGATGTATGGAGAAGGAGAGCCATGAGCCTGACCGCCCCCGGAGCACACCGCCGCATACAACATAAAGACATTTATAGAGAAGAGAGAGGAAGGAATTTATAATGGATGGTTTACATGAAAATAGAAGCACTCAGGTGAGATGGAGGTCTTAGGCCCCATTCACACTTGGCGATTCGCAAATCGCGCGATATTGCGTGATTTGTCGCGCAAATGCTTGCATCAAAAAGCATTGAATCGCGGCAAAATCCGCTCCAAAAAGGGTCCTGCTGTAGCGACACAAGACCCGCGACAGCAGGACCCATTGCAAAGCATTGAAGAGCGATATCGCGCGGTAAATAGTCGCGATATCGCGGGAATTACCGCGCGATAAAATCGCTCAATGTGAACGGGGCCTGAAAGAACTATGGGGGGGGGGGCTTTTCACTCATCCTCATAGTTGGAGCCGACATGTGACAATGAAACTGTCACACGTCAGCTCTATAGATCGGGAAGTGAGCGAACACACACCGGCGCTCGCTCACCTCTCGACCATCTCCCCGCAGAGAGCCGTGACTGTCACTCACGGCTCCCTGCAGGGATTCCCCCTCCCCTGTCCGATCCTCCAGCGCTGACTGGCGGAACGGACGGGGGAGGGGGTGGGTACAGCTGGCTCTGCTCTCTAGATAGGAGGAGCCAGCTGTCACTCACGCAGGTGGGCGGATCCAGACAGTAATGTCGGGATCCGTTCCGGCTGCGGCGTCTCAGTATACCGCGAGCTGTAGCTCCCTATATACTGAGCCTAGGGTGACGGGAGGACGCTAGTTTGTGTCCCCCTGTGACGCTGAGGAGAGCTATGGGGGGAGGGAGGAGCACTGACCCCATAGTTCTCCTTTAACAAAATGCGTGTTACCATCCATGCATTGCACGCACAGCAACGGGCGGCCCCGGTGTGAATGACCTCTAACGGTCGCTCAGGAGAGGACTGTTGCAGCAATTTAAATTGATTTTGGAGCTTTAAGCGCTTGGGAGTTTTTATCGTTCGCTAAGATGGGCAGATTGTAAGATACTTAACCCATCCCCGATTTCAGAGTGGCACTCGGCGCCGCCCTCGGCCTCAGCGCCCTGCTGTTTCTTCGAGGTCTCGCATCGGCACTAGACGCCGCCCACACCCGCAGCGTCACGCTCATCCTCCTCCACACCCGTCACTATAAAAGCCGCGAGGTTCGGAATGGTGGGCGTCTCAGTATTGCGAACCGACGCTGACCGTTCCCCTCAGCGGCCGCCTCAACAGACCATTCAGCTGGAAGCTCGGCATTGCCACAGCCAAGCTCCTCTCTTCAGCCTACACTAGAGAAACCTCAAGAGCCGGCATCAGACACTCCCTTGCCTCAGCCGCCTGCATTTCCTCGGATTCTCAGCCCCAACTCCATTAAGGGAACAGGGTGGACTCTCGCTGTTTCGCAATCATTCCCCTGCTGGAATCCTGACTTGTCAGCTTCAACCAAACCGCAATATATTTGAGATATACCTTTCCCATGACGTCTCTATGATCTGATTACATTGCCAAAACTGACACGTATGACAAGTATGAACTCTGCATAACGACATCGGGTCATTACCTGCATATGAGGTCACCTTGCAAACTTGCTTTGACTCTGCCACTGCATATAAAACGCTGACAGCTTTGGACTCACAGTAAACCTTTCATGTCCTCACCTGTATGAATGAATACAGCTACTAAACTTTATCCTAAACAAAGTGTTGTGTGTATTCAATTGGAGAGGGCACTGTAGCAAAGTGATCCACCCCTGGTGTATGTGCTATCCGCAGCTGAGTTCCATCCCCCAGTGCTAGAAACAAGATCTTACAATAAAGGCTTTTCACTCATCCTCATAGTTGGAGCCGACATGTGACAATGAAACTGTCACACGTCAGCTCTATAGATCGGGAAGTGAGCGAACACACACCGGCGCTCGCTCACCTCTCGACCATCTCCCCGCAGAGAGCCGTGACTGTCACTCACGGCTCCCTGCAGGGATTCCCCCTCCCCTGTCCGATCCTCCAGCGCTGACTGGCGGAACGGACGGGGGAGGGGGTGGGTACAGCTGGCTCTGCTCTCTAGATAGGAGGAGCCAGCTGTCACTCACGCAGGTGGGCGGATCCAGACAGTAATGTCGGGATCCGTTCCGGCTGCGGCGTCTCAGTATACCGCGAGCTGTAGCTCCCTATATACTGAGCCTAGGGTGACGGGAGGACGCTAGTTTGTGTCCCCCTGTGACGCTGAGGAGAGCTATGGGGGGAGGGAGGAGCACTGACCCCATAGTTCTCCTTTAACAAAATGCGTGTTACCATCCATGCATTGCACGCACAGCAACGGGCGGCCCCGGTGTGAATGACCTCTAACGGTCGCTCAGGAGAGGACTGTTGCAGCAATTTAAATTGATTTTGGAGCTTTAAGCGCTTGGGAGTTTTTATCGTTCGCTAAGATGGGCAGATTGTAAGATACTTAACCCATCCCCGATTTCAGAGTGGCACTCGGCGCCGCCCTCGGCCTCAGCGCCCTGCTGTTTCTTCGAGGTCTCGCATCGGCACTAGACGCCGCCCACACCCGCAGCGTCACGCTCATCCTCCTCCACACCCGTCACTATAAAAGCCGCGAGGTTCGGAATGGTGGGCGTCTCAGTATTGCGAACCGACGCTGACCGTTCCCCTCAGCGGCCGCCTCAACAGACCATTCAGCTGGAAGCTCGGCATTGCCACAGCCAAGCTCCTCTCTTCAGCCTACACTAGAGAAACCTCAAGAGCCGGCATCAGACACTCCCTTGCCTCAGCCGCCTGCATTTCCTCGGATTCTCAGCCCCAACTCCATTAAGGGAACAGGGTGGACTCTCGCTGTTTCGCAATCATTCCCCTGCTGGAATCCTGACTTGTCAGCTTCAACCAAACCGCAATATATTTGAGATATACCTTTCCCATGACGTCTCTATGATCTGATTACATTGCCAAAACTGACACGTATGACAAGTATGAACTCTGCATAACGACATCGGGTCATTACCTGCATATGAGGTCACCTTGCAAACTTGCTTTGACTCTGCCACTGCATATAAAACGCTGACAGCTTTGGACTCACAGTAAACCTTTCATGTCCTCACCTGTATGAATGAATACAGCTACTAAACTTTATCCTAAACAAAGTGTTGTGTGTATTCAATTGGTGTGGGGACTGTGCAAAGCAAT
>NW_017308506.1:139967-140403 GCF_000935625.1 Nanorana parkeri
GTATGTGCTATCCGCAGCCGAGTTCCATTCCAGTGCTAGAAAGGAGATCTTATACAGATAGATCACCAGTCATTGCACTGCAGGGGGCCTCCGCCTCGTCCACGTCCAGCCTCAGCTCTCGAACAATATTGCCGTCACTCACCGGAACAATGGCCAGCACGGTCTTGGCTGATGTATGCTGGAAGAGCACGTCCAGGAAGGAGATGACTTGCAGCGTCTTTCCCAAACCCATACTGTGCGCGAGGATACATCCGAAGCCACTGCTGGCGGAGAAGCGATCCAGAGACTCTACCAGGTTATCATAGAGAAAGCGGATCCCCCCAACCTGTCAGGGGAGAGACACAGCGTGTGGGTGAGGAATGTGTTCTCTGTACAGCGCTGCGGTATATGTCAGAGATATATCCATGTATAATAATAGTGTGTGACTGTGGGGGGG
>NW_017308506.1:140423-143853 GCF_000935625.1 Nanorana parkeri
GGGACATTAGAGTGTAAGCTCCTCTGTACAGAGACTGATGTGACTGTGGGGGGAGGGGACATTAGAGTGTAAGCTCCTCTGTACAGAGATTGATGTGACTGTGGGGGGAGGGGACATTAGAGTGTAAGCTCCTCTGTACAGAGACTGATGTGACTGGGGGGGGACATTAGAGTGTCAGCTCCTCTGTACAGAGACTGATGTGACTGTGGGGGGGCATTAGAGTGTCAGCTCCTCTGTACACCATGGCAGAATAGAACATATACGGTACATAAAATAAATGCTCACCTGATGAGGTTTGACCGCTTGGGCCAGCTGCGGGGACAGGAATAGGTCCTTCTCATTGGGCGGGTGGTTGATGTTGACAAGAACTTGCCCAAAGGCATCAGGGAGGTTCAAAGCATCGTTGACATGAGAGCCGCTGTTCTCAATGTCCAGATCATGGTCGGCGTCATGGAGGGAATCTCCGCTGTCTACAACATGCAGGGAGTCCTCCTCTCCAGAGCTCAGCTCAATCACCTCTGTAATGGAGTAGAAGGAGGAGGGGAATTGAGTAGAAGGAGGAGGGGAATTGAGTAGAAGGAGGAGGGGAATTGAGTAGAAGGAGGAGGGGAATTGAGTAGAAGGAGGAGGAGATGGCAGAAGGAGGAGGAGACAGGGGAAGGAGGAGGGGAATGGAGGAAGGAGGAGGGGAATGGAGGAAGGAGGAGGGGAATGGAGGAAGGAGGAGGGGAAGGGAGGAAGGAGGAGGGGAAGGGAGGAAGGAGGAGGAGATGGAGGAAGGAGGAGGAGATGGAGGAAGGAGGAGGAGGAGAACGGAGGAAGGAGGAGAACGGAGGAAGGAGGAGGAGGAGGAGAACGGAGGAAGGAGGAGGAGGAGAGGAGAGAGAATAAAAAGTGAATGGATTGCTCCCGGCAGCTCCTTCCTGTATCACACTTGTATCAGGTCAAACAACAACTCAGACATGTGGCTGCGCCTCACCATCGGTCACGCTGTCCACTTTCCTCTGCGAATCGTCGTCGCTCTCGCAGCTGCTGCTATCCAAACAGATGATCTCCTGGTTCCCCACAAGTTGTGAGACCTCCGCGGGCCGCAGCTCGATGTCCTCCTCTGCAATCAAAAGGAAAAACGGGTCAAAAAACTGCCTTTCATAAAGCTAAAAACTCTGGGCAACCTCGTCACGAGATGATGAGAGAGCATGGAGCCGGCTTCCCGGCCAATCAGGAATCCGGGCGCTGCGTCATTGCACGGTGCCCGGCTTCCTGAGTGGCCAGCTTCCCGACCAATCAGGAATGGCAGGAAAACCAACGGCGGCAGAGATGACGGATTATGACCCTCAGAAAACGCACCATTGAGGAAGTCTAGAGAGGCCGCCGGTATGGTGGGGATTATAGGGAGCGGGTAGTCCTTCCGCTGCTGTTCCAGACGTTTCCGTCTTTCCAACTCCTCCTGCTGTGCGGTCTTGGTCTGAGCCTCCAACTGATCTTCCCGGAGAAGTTTTCTGCAACACAAAAGAAGAAGAAGAGAGTTAAAAGAGGCGAGGGACTAAAACTTGAAAAAGGTGAGTCCATCTAACAAAAGCACCCGGCTCCGGGCAATGCTACGGGGAGCAGAATCAACTCCGGGATCAGCAGACATTGTCCTCCTGCAAGAGTGCGGTGTATTTCTTCCAGCTCTGTGCTGTAACCCAGTGTGAGACTTCCTGTAATAAAAACCGGTCACTGCCGCTCTCTCTCCTTGTGCAGGGCGACTGGTCTTGTCTCCGCCCCCTCCTATAATATAGACCGCTCACTGCCGCTCTCTCTCCTTGTGCAGTGTGACTGGTCTTGTCTCCGCCCCCTCCTATAATATAGACCGCTCACTGCCGCTCTCTCTCCTTGTGCAGGGCGACTGGTCTTGTCTCCGCCCCCTCCTGTAATAAAGACAGCTCACTGCCGCTCTCTCTCCTTCTGAAGGGTGACTGGTCTTGTCTCCGCCCCCTCCTATAATATAGACCGCTCACTGCCGATCTCTCTCCTTGTGCAGGACGACTGGTCTTGTCTCCGCCCCCTCCTGTAATAAAGACAGCTCACTGCTGATCTCTCTTTGTGCAGGGCGACTGCTCTTGTCTCCGCCCCCTCCTATAATATAGACCGCTCACTGCCGCTCTCTCTCCTTCTGCAGGGTGACTGGTCTTGTCTCCGCCCCCCTCCTGTAATAAAGACCGCTCACTGCTGCTTTCTCACGCGCACACCTCTATATTTTTTTCTTAAAGTGATATTAAGTGGCTCCCCGCAGCAAACTCCCCCCCCCGCACGGGTGCCACCATCATTCTAGTGGAGGCACCCGTGCCCGCTCGTTTCTGCAGTGGCTGTGTGCGTCCATAGCCACACACAGCCCTGTGGCAGGCCACGCCCCTTCCCTCTTTGATTGATGGCAGTAGGAGCCTACGGCCCCTCTGCCATCAGTATCCTCCCCCCGCAACCCGGAAGATCGAGGAACGCTTTGGGACCGGCGGCCGGGACGAGCGCACCTGACGGGGGCTGGGGGGAGACTGGGATAGAATAAAAAGGTGCTGGGCCGTTTTTACCCTAATGCAGAGGATGCATTAAGCGCAGTGGTGGCAAACCTTGGCACTCCAGCTGTGCCAAAACTCCAAATCCCAACATGCATCTGCCTCATGGGACTTGTAGTTCCAAAACAGCTGGAGTGCCCAGGTTCGCCACCACTGCATTAAAGGAGAACTATGGGGTCAGTGTTTTTTCCCCATAGTTCTCCTTAGGGTAACGGGAGGAGACAAACTAGCGTCCTCCCGTCCCCCTACGCTCAGTATATAGGGAGCTACAGCTCGCGGTATACTGAGACGCCGCAGCCGGAGAGGATCTCGACAATTGTGCCGGGATCCGCCCAGCTGCGTGAGTGACAGCTGGCTCCTCCTATCTAGAGGCAGAGCTAGCTGTACCCGCCCCTTCCCCCGTCCGTTGCGCCAGTCAGCACTTGAGGATCAGAGCGGGGAATCCAGCCCCTCCCCTGTCATGGCAGAGAGCCGTGACAGGATCGAGAAGTGAGCGAGCGACGGTATGTGTTCGCTCACCTCCCGATCTACTGAGCCGACCTGTGACAGTCTCATTGTCACAGGTCGGCTAGAACTATGAGGAGGAGTGAGAAGCCCCTCCCCCCTCATAGTTCTCCATTAAGGTAAAAAAACGCCCCCACACCTTAATATTACTTTAAAGATCGGATAAGAGCAAAAATAATTGGCAGCTTAATCACAATACAAACGTTAGACTTTCAGAAGACGGAGCGCTATGATGCGCACGGCGTCCTATGAATATCTATACAATCTGATAAAAATAACAAATGGCCGAGAACGCCGGGGAGCGGACGGATTTATAATTCATGCCCGAAGTGTTACAATCAGATTGCAGTGTGTGTGTGGGGGGGGGGGGGGGC
>NW_017308506.1:143961-145164 GCF_000935625.1 Nanorana parkeri
GTGGGGGGGGGGGGGCAGATGCAGCGTGCGAGAGATGGAGCGTCGTGGCGTTTTGGCTGCATTATAGCGATCCGCATCGCCTGGATGCAAATGTTTACAAGCGATGCTGGTACCGAGGTCGCCATGGCAACGAATGATTAATGAGCCATCACCACGGCGTTGGAGGAGGAAGGCTTTTCACACGCCTCAGACCTCTTCCTGTAGAGGATCCGACATGTAAAACATACATAACACAACGGGGGCCCATGTACAGTATGACGCGACGGGCGCGGGAAAGTCCAATGCACCCTCAGCGACATCTAGTGGCGGTAGCGCCGCGGGAACAGCATCTGCCCGGTGTATAGTAAGAGTTATAAATCTGCCCCAATCTGCCCCCGTTCCCCCATCTCACCGGATGTTGCGTCTCAGGTTTGCTGGTTTCAGGAGCCTCAACTTGGCGGCCTCGTCGTTGGCCGCGGCCTTCTCCTCCGGCCCGCTCTGGCCTGACGTAGCCGACTGTTTAACCTCGTCCTCCCCTCCATGGTCCGAGCCGTCCGCGCCCAGTGCAGCGCTCTGAGACTTTTCTGAAAGAATCAAAGAAGATGAGTGAGCTTACACTCTAATGTCCCCTCCCCCCCCCAGTCACATCCGTGTCTGTACAGAGGAGCTGACACTCTAATGTCCCCTCCCCCCCCCAGTCACATCCGTGTCTGTACAGAGGAGCTGACACTCTAATGTCCCCTCCCCCCCCCAGTCACATCCGTGTCTGTACAGAGGAGCTGACACTCTAATGTCCCCTCCCCCCCCCAGTCACATCCGTGTCTGTACAGAGGAGCTGACACTCTAATGTCCCCTCCCCCCCCCAGTCACATCCGTGTCTGTACAGAGGAGCTGACACTCTAATGTCCCCTCCCCCCCCCAGTCACATCCGTGTCTGTACAGAGGAGCTGACACTCTAATGTCCCCTCCCCCCCCCAGTCACATCCGTGTCTGTACAGAGGAGCTGACACTCTAATGTCCCCTCCCCCCCCCAGTCACATCCGTGTCTGTACAGAGGAGCTGACACTCTAATGTCCCCTCCCCCCCCCAGTCACATCCGTGTCTGTACAGAGGAGCTTACACTCTAATGTCCCCTCCCCCACAGTCACATCAGTTACTGTACAGAGGAGCTGACACTCTAATGTGTAGAAAGACTGGAGGAGCTTTTAAACTAGAAAGTGGGGG
>NW_017308506.1:150219-150717 GCF_000935625.1 Nanorana parkeri
TACAGAGGAGCTTACACTCTAATGTCCCCTCCCCCACACACTATTATTATACATGTATGTAGCGCTGACATATACCGCAGTGCTGTACAGAGGACACTGAGCCAGTCACTGGTGATTGTTTTGCCACCTCTGGAGTTTCTGAGAGTGAACATGTTTTTATTTTTTTTCTATCTGGTTGTAGTTACTGGGAACACTGGTTATACTGGCCCATTACTCTCGAAGAATAGGAAGTTATTTATGGAAATCTTCTTCCTCCGATCATCTTATATAAGAAGCTTCATCAGCCGGTTACATAAAGAGGCCGAATGACATTATATAACAATGATAGCCAACCGATGTCCTCACACCGCCCGTGAGGGCCCCCCCATCCCTGTGCTGAGTTCCCGGGTCTGTACACCCGCTGTGCCCATTATGATGGGCCCCCACCATCCCTGTGCTGAGTTCCCGGGTCTGTACACCCGCTGTGCCCATTATGAGGGGCCCCCACCATCCCTGTGC
>NW_017308506.1:151940-152473 GCF_000935625.1 Nanorana parkeri
GACAGTTACAAGGAGAGCTCCCACGTGTCACCTGCTCACTCGGAACCGTCTGATGACCTCAGAAGACACGTGGACTTGTTTTTGTGGTTTTTGGGAAGCTCGGATCACAGACGGAACGCACTCAGCCAATCAGAGCCGCTCTGTACCATGTGATCACTGTGATAGCCAATCAAAAATGTAAACAATGAATGTAAACAAACCCCCTGCCCCCGCCCCCCGCCTTCAACTGCTGATCCTGTAAGTCGCACCGCTCCCGCCGACCACCAATCATAAGGCGGCACACTGGGGGCATATGGAACCTAAAAAGGGGCGCAGACCACCGATCACCGACACACCACTGACCACCGACACACCACCGATCACCGACACACCGCTGACCACTGACCACCGACACACCGCTGACCACTGACCACCGACACACCGCTGACCACTGACCACCGACACACCACTGACCACCGATCACCGACACACCACTGACCACCGATCACCGACACACCGCTGACCACTGACACACCGCTGACCACCGACACACC
>NW_017308506.1:153701-156619 GCF_000935625.1 Nanorana parkeri
ACTCTGCTCCTTCCTCTATAACTCTCCTCTCCTCTATAACTCTCCTCTCCTGATATACTCTGCTCCTTCCTCTATAACTCTCCTCTCCTGATATACTCTGCTCTGCTGGAGGACTCTGCTCCTTCCTCTATAACTCTCCTCTCCTGATATACTCTGCTCTGCTGGAGGACTCTGCTCCTTCCTCTATAACTCTCCTCTCCTGATATACTCTGCTGGAGGACTCTGCTCCTTCCTCTATAACTCTCCTCTCCTGATATACTCTGCTCTGCTGGAGGACTCTGCCGGAGGACTCTGCTCCTTCCTCTATAACTCTCCTCTCCTGATATACTCTGCTCTGCTGGAGGACTGTACAGAGAAGTCTCAGCCCCTCACCCACAACACCTAAGTCCCCCAGACCTCAAAGTCGCTGTCCTGCCCTAAGGACGGCCTCAGGCTGGACACTACAGAGATCACCTGGACCTGATCTGCACTCCGGCGGCTCCCCCTACCCGCTGATAACAACAACAAAGTCCACCCAGGTCCAGCCCATCGATGGATGAGATTTCCACAACCCGCAGCCGAGCGTGTGATGAGAGGAACGTCTTCTGCTGCCCAACGCAAAGAGAAACCGCCGAGCGCTTTATAAGGAAAACTCGTACAGAGAGAGTACAGGCAGCAAACGCCACGGCTCCGGGTCACCGAACTACGGCGCCGGAGAGAGCTCTCGGGATCCCACCACCAGAACTGGAACCAGGCCGGGTAGACATGTCGGGATCCCACCACCAGCACTGGAACCAGGCCGGGCAGGCCGGGTAGACATGTCGGGATCCCACCACCAGCACTGGAACCAGGCCGGGCAGGCCGGGTAGACATGTCGGGATCCCACCACCAGCACTGGAACCAGGCCGGGTAGACATGTCGGGATCCCACCACCAGAACTGGAACCAGGCCGGGTATGATGCGTGTATGCTCCCTGTACCAGGTGTCTATCATCTGAGGGCTTTGCTGTTTCTTTGGGTCTCGCAGGCCGGACTCTGACGGTGAATTATTGTTTCCCACATTTCAGCGATGACATGCCGAGAAGTGGGAGGAGCCAAACACAGCCTCCTGCACACCGATTACTCTTACTTACCTTTCTTAGGTGTCTCGTCCTCATCGTCTCCGTCATTCTCCTCATCTGTCCCATCTTCCTCATCGGCTTCATCATCTTCATCGTCATCATCGTCCTCCTCCTCCTCCTCCTCCTCCTCCTCCTCTTCCTGTGGATCCAGCTCTGGCTCACTTGCCGAAACTGAGGTGTCGGACATGGCAATTCGATCCGGGAAGCAGCACGTTACCTGCTCATCCTGACCATACAGACAGACGGACGCGGAGCTGCAAACAGACAGACAGATGAGGATCTCCGATAACACATATTACACACGTTCCTCTTACCCACTGATCCCTCCCTCCTATACAGACTGGTCCTCTTACACACCGATCCCTCCTCCTCTATACAGAATGGTCCCTTACACACCGACCCCTCCCTCCTCCTCCATACAGACTGGTTCTCTTACACACCGATCCTTCCCCCTCTATACAGATAGGTCCTCTTACACACCGATCCTTCCCCCTCTATACAGATAGGTCCTCTTACACACCGATCCCCCCCCTATACAGACTGGTCCTCTTACACACCGATCCCCCCTCTATACAGAATAGTCCTCTTACACACCGATCCCCACATACAGAATGGTCCCCTTACACACCGATCCCTCCCCCTCTATACAGACTGGTCCTCTTACACACCGATCCTTCACCCTCTATACAGATAGGTCCTCTTACACACCGATCCCCCCCTATACAGACTAGTCCCCTTACACACCGATCCCTCCCCCTCTATACAGAATAGTCCCCTTACACACCGATCCCTCCCCCTCTATACAGAATAGTCCCCTTACACACCGATCCCTCCCCCTCTATACAGAATAGTCCCCTTACACACCGATCCCTCCCCCTCTATACAGAATAGTCCCCTTACACACCGATCCCTCCCCCTCTATACAGAATAGTCCCCTTACACACCGATCCCTCCCCCTCTATACAGAATAGTCCCCTTACACACCGATCCCTCCCCCTCTATACAGAATAGTCCCCTTACACACCGATCCCTCCCCCTCTATACAGAATAGTCCCCTTACACACCGATCCCTCCCCCTCTATACAGAATGGTCCCCTTCCACACCGATCCCTCCCCCTCTATACAGAATAGTCCCCTTACACACCGATCCCTCCCCCTCTATACAGAATAGTCCCCTTACACACCGATCCCTCCCCTATACAGACTGGTCCCCTTACACACCGATCCCCCCTCTATACAGAATAGTCCCCTTACACACCAACCCCTCTTTGTCCATACAAAAGGGTCATCTTAGAATTCAGATTCCTACTCTATACAGACTGGTCCTCTTACACATCAATCCCACTTCCTCTATACAGACCGGTCCTCTTACACACCGATCCATCCTCCACTATAAAGACCAATCATCTTACACATTGATCCCTTCTCCTCTATAAAGACAGGTCCATTATACACACACTCAGGTACAATGGTGCTCAAAAGACAGGTCCTCTTTTCCCCCGCCTCCACACACTCTACCTCTCACACAGACAGGTCCTCTTCACTGATGGACGCTCAGGAACGGCTCCCCCTCTCCTTCTACAGACACAGGTCCTCTTGGCTCCCCTCCAGCACACACATACCTGGATCGGTACAGTCTGGTGTCTCCTCGGCTCTCCCCGGGCTCCACTTCCGGTCTCTCCTCCCTGCAGGCCTGTACGCTCAGCTCCGCCCCGCCGGGAACACAACACTCGCACACAACGTTCCGCCCTCAACACTAAGGTTCCGCCTGCAGGAAAGACACAAAGAGTCACCCCTTCCCCCTCTTGAGACCTGACTA
>NW_017308506.1:156730-157895 GCF_000935625.1 Nanorana parkeri
CTACCTAATACCCCACACCGTAGATATAACCCCCCTTCCCCCACATAAACACAACATATCCCTAATATATATATAATGTACCCCCATAATGAACTCCCAATATGTATACTTCCCCTCCCTGACCCCCCCATTCTATAGGAAGCCCGCAGATTGTCAGTACAACTCTACACATCCGTTATAATGTGTAACCGACCCAGGCCTCAGGGATCCGCCATGACACCCTCAATGGAGCCCTGAGAAAGGGATTGGTCTTCCTGAAGCACATGACAACCATCATCCGGCGGCGCTAAGAAGGGGGAGTGGGGGTCTAGGGGACATGGCGCTATACATCCTGCCATTAATTTGGTGTACTCTATGTACCAGAAGACACTGTGCAGCCTCCAGGTCTGTTCATGGTGTGAGGACATCAACATCCATCAAGTTACCCGTGACAACCGCGTCCCAACCAGTCCAATGTGCGTCAGGGAAGGGCTCCTGTGTGTCACTGGTTAGCACTGCTGCATTGGAGTACTGGGGTCCTCTGTTCAAATCCGCATGGAGTTTGCATGTTCTCCCTTGTTGAGCTACTCTGGTTTCCTCCCACACTCCAAAGACATGCTGTTAGGTTCATTGGCTCCTATCTAAAGTGGCCCCTTATTTTCTATAGGGCCCCTCAGATTGTAAGCTCCATGAGGGCAGGAGCCGGCGTGAATGTGCAGTACGTGAAATGTCGGCATGTTATATATACCAGTATGGCGCCCTCACTGACCTCTATAGATGCAGCCACTGTGGAGCAATGATTGCAGTGTCCTAGTCAGGTGTCAGCACTCTGCTCTCTCCTCTCCCTGTGTTCGCATTACAGATTAGAATGCTGGTGGGCGTCTATGTCACTGCTGGGAGGGGTGACTACGCCGATGGCATGAAAGTGTTCCTGCTGAGGTCAGAGGGGGCTTCGTATGGACATGCAAATATTGGAATGTCCATGGACTGGACTGGGGGACAAAACAAAAGGGCCCCTTTAATGGTGACCCCAGCAGAGGCTTCCACTGACATTCCCTTCACCCCTCCCCCACCACCATTCTGATTGGTTGTTGGAAGAAAAGATAGGAAGACCTGTACCACGGCGTGGAGCTTACACACACACACACCTCCCCCCCCCCCCTGGTAAACAACAACGGCTGAGAGT
>NW_017308506.1:158045-160124 GCF_000935625.1 Nanorana parkeri
CATGTGACAGCACATGGTCTATGAGCAGCCAATCACGGAGGACCAGCCCTTTTACATGGAAGGAAGGGAAGTGAGTCACATGATCCCCACACCTGGAAGTACCGGGTACGTCACTGATCCTCCCGGTGATGGAGGAGAGTGACGGTGAGGATAGGCCGATGCTGCCGCCGGCACTGATGTGAGCGCTGGCTGGGATAAGCGCGAGTTCACTTTATTTTGTAGCTCGCCACACAGCTTACAATCTATGATGTAACGGGGAGGCGGAGCCAGACGATCCAATCAGACAGCCCCTGTACTACATAGGTACTGGTAGATCTAAAGGAGATTGTACAATCAGATTGTAATGTGTGTAGTAAGCTTAGGACACGCGATTGTCACAGGATGGGAACTATCCAGAACCCTCTACAGGCCAACCACAGCCAGAACGTTCTATAGTGATACAATGTGCGAGTTATAACCTCTGCCAGGTTTTTATTGTGTCTGTGTGATCCCGGGGAGATTCCCCCCTCACTTCCTGTGCTGGGGGTCGTAAGGACAGGACGTTGTGGACAATCTCTCCAATGTGGGCAGGTTTTGTCCCTTCCCCAGACTGTGATTGGACCCGTACAAGCAGAAACAGCCAGCTGATGAACTCATCTGTCACTCTGCTCTCTCCTCCTGTCATCGACCCCCATCCAGAGCCCTGGACCTCCATCCTCTCCCTCTCCAGAGCCCCAGACCCTCATCCTCTCCAGAGCTTCGGACCCTCATCCTCTCCCCCTCCAGAGCTCCGAACTCCCATCCTCTCCCCCTTCAGAGCTCCGGACCCTCATCCTCTCCCCCTCCAGAGCCCCGGCCCCCCACCCTCACCCAGCCTCTCCAGAGCTCCGGACCCCATCCTCTCCCCCTCCAGAGCTCCGGACCCCATCCTCTCCCCGTCCAGATCCCCAGCCTCTCCAGAGCTCCGGACCCCATCCTCTCCCCCTCCAGAGCTCCGGACCCCATCCTCTCCCCGTCCAGATCCCCAGCCTCTCCAGAGCTCCGGACCCCATCCTCTCCCCCTCCAGAGCTCCGGACCCCATCCTCTCCCCCTCCAGAGCTCCGGACCCCATCCTCTCCCCGTCCAGATCCCCAGCCTCTCCAGAGCTCCGGACCCCATCCTCTCCCCCTCCAGAGCTCCGAACAATCATCCTCTCCCCCTCCAGAGCCCTGGACTTCCATCCTCTCCCTCTGCAGAGCCCTGGGCCCCCATCCTCTCCAGAGCTCCGGACCCTCATCCTCTCCAGAGCCCCGGACCCTCATCATTTCATCTACTATAGTGTGCTGGTGACACTTCCATATGTCACATGGTTGAACACCATAGCGTGGGCACTCTGCCTTGTTAGCAGGTTGCTATTAGCAACAGGTTCACTAGTGTGCCAGGCCTAAGAAGCACTTATACCAAGTACATAAGTTGTGACAGGTTCTCTTTAAAATATTGGCAACTCTGGTTTTCGTCATCCACATCCGATAAATGATGCATGTGGACACAACACATATGAGAGTGGCACACACACATATGTTAATTTTGGTTGCATGACTTACAATTTCACTAAGAACACCCCCCTCCCCCACCGAGGGCACACCTCAATCATTCTGTCACCACATCCTATACTGCCAGTAATGGCACTGACACCATTGTGAGGGGGACAACAAAGCCACAGGGTGTGCAAACATGGCGGCGGGGCACTTCCTGCGGTTACACAACAGAGGCGGGCCAGGCTCAGCGGAGAAACCACAACAACTTCCGTCCTGGCAAAGGAAAGCCTCTCCGCGCACGCGCATACAGCAGACAAAGAAGCACTCAGTGCGCAGCCGCGGAGGGAAGCGGGCGTTGCCAGGGAGACGGGAGAAGCGGCGCATGCTCAATGTGTACAGCGTGCTGTCTCCATGGTGACGGCTGGAGGAGTCTCTAAACAAGGGGAAGAGATGGAGGAGAGTCCGGTGCTGATGTATGGAGAGGCCGAGGGCATGGTCCAGGGCCTGCGGAGCTTCCCCCTGCGGGACACCGGCTCTGGGGGGTGAGGAAGAGGGTCTGGGAGAAAATAATGGGGGTCTGGG
>NW_017308506.1:161667-162009 GCF_000935625.1 Nanorana parkeri
AGTGGGTCTGGGGTAAGAGGATGGGGGTCTGGAGAGAAGAGGGGCATCTGAGCTTTGTGGGGAGGGGGAGGGGGGGTAGAAGATGGAGATCTGAGCTCTAGGGAGTGGCAAGGGGGTCTAGGGTGAAGAGAATAGGGTTTGGGCTATGGACAATGAGGATGGAGGCTTGAGCTTGAGGTTCTGGAAAAGAGAGGACTGGGGTCTGGTGCCATGGAGGGGGGAAGGATGGGTGTCTGATGTAATTGAGTGGATGATGGGGGTCTAATGTTCTGGAAGGGAAAGGTTGAGGGTATTGGGCTCCGGAGGGGAGTGGACGGGGTTCTCGGGCTATGTAGGGGGGTT
>NW_017308506.1:163434-170212 GCF_000935625.1 Nanorana parkeri
GGGGGGGGCGGGTCAGACAATCTTTCCTCTACCAATGATTAACCTTTTAGCGTATTTTAGGGTGAACATGTTTAGGGACTTCTACAGTCTTGTGTGCTTCCATAGCAACTGCTTGTCTCTGTGACGGAGACACGGGTACGGAGCCAGGGGTACGGAAACGGGTACGGAGCCAGGGGTACGGAAACGGGTACGGAGCCAGGGGTACGGAGCCAGGGGTACGGAGACAGGGGTACGGAGACAGGGGTACGGACGGGCTGGCCATAGATGAGCAGCAGGCAGGGAGATATCGGCTCCTCTGGGGTCCCCCTAAAGCTCCTCAGGCCTCCATTGTTCTCCGCCATCTTCCCGATATGTAGCACTCAGCTCCTGCAGACACATACATTATGCAGCAAGCCCAGAACTATCCGTATGTCATAATTGGTGTTTCGGATCTGCTTGTTACCAACCCCCTGGAGGAGCCCAGCACAGGACGTGGCTCACAAGTGAGGTTCAGATCGGGCTCTATGTGGTCCATTTCTGACCCCTCAGGTATGCCGAGCTGGACCGACACTCAGAACCTCCAAAACACCTCTGAGGTGTGAAACTTTTCAAAGCTTAAAGAGCTCCGGGCAGAAGAAAACTACCCCCGGCACTGCAAAGGGTTAAATGTTTGTTTTCATCTTCTAGGGTGTAAAATAAGAAAGATATATTCACCCGAACCTTGGCTGCTAGACTGGTCCCTGCAGCCTGTCTCCCCCTGTGATCCAGTGATGGAATGTCATTCGGCGTCCTCCCGTCCAATACACTGTACTGGTTGTGATGAGTCTCGGAGGGGGAGGGGGAGGGAGGCTGAAGGGACCGGTCTGCAAAACTCACTACACTCCAGCTTAGGGTATGGTCCCCACACTCTAACACAACAGAGGGATGGCTCCTCCCTTCCTGACACCATCTCATCTCTAGTTCTCTCCAGAGTTAAAGTTGTCACCCGTCCCGTCTCTTTGTCTCGCAGATCCGCACATTAATCCGCCAGCTGATCAGCATAGAGATCTGGAAGGTGAAAGTCTTTCCCGTGTTATGCCAGCTGCAGGATTTCCAGCCCAGTAGCACCTTCCCCCTCTACATGGTGGTAAGTTCTGTCCCCGCCCCCGCTGATGGGACACGGGAGCTGACAATCATCTACGGTATGTTCTTCCTCTACAGATACACCACGAGGCCACCATCATTAACCTGCTGGAAACCGTCTTCTATCACAAGGTGAGGATGGCCGATATTCACACACACAGACATCGGCGCCACGCATTGAGGTCACATCATTAAAGTGGACCTGTCAGTAACTTCACAAGTCTGTATAGGAAATTCCTGACGTGTCGCAATATATCAATTCTGAGCAAAGCTCCTTCTTTTATCATTAAAAGCCGTCCCTGGTGACTGTGCCTAGGCTGAGATGATGTCATCAGTCTGCTGCCGGCAGGAGGAAGACATTTCCTAGGAAGACAACTCGGTGTATATAATAATCCGGCCACTCAGTGTATATAATAATCCAGCCGCTCAGTGTATATAATAATCCGGCCACTCGGTATATATAATAATCCGGCCACTCAGTGTATATAATAATCCGGCCACTCAGTGTATATAATAATCCGGCCACTCAGTGTATATAATAATCCGGCCACTCAGTGTATATAATAATCCGGCCACTCAGTGTATATAATAATCCGGCCACTCAGTGTATATAATAATCCGGCCACTCAGTGTATATAATAATCCGGCCACTCAGTGTATATAATAATCCGGCCACTCAGTGTATATAATAATCCGGCCACTCAGTGTATATAATAATCCGGCCACTCAGTGTATATAATAATCTGGCCACTCGGTGTATATAATAATCCGGCCACTCAGTGTATATAATAATCCGGCCACTCAGTGTATATAATAATCCGGCCACTCAGTGTATGTAATAATCCGGCCACTCAGTGTATATAATAATCCGGCCACTCAGTGTATGTAATAATCCGGCCACTCAGTGTATATAATAATCCGGCCACTCAGTGTATATAATAATCCGGCCACTCAGTGTATATAATAATCCGGCCACTCAGTGTATATAATAATCCGGCCACTCAGTGTATATAATAATCCGGCCACTCAGTGTATATAATAATCCGGCCACTCAGTGTATATAATAATCCGGCCACTCAGTGTATATAATAATCCGGCCACTCAGTGTATATAATAATCCGGCCACTCAGTGTATATAATAATCCGGCCACTCAGTGTATATAATAATCCGGCCACTCGGTGTATATAATAATCCGGCCACTCGGTGTATATAATAATCCGGCCACTCGGTGTATATAATAATCCGGCCACTCGGTGTATATAATAATCCGGCCACTCAGTGTATATAATAATCCGGCCACTCAGTGTATGTGACTGCAGGTCGGCTTTCGGTAAATCAGAAACTGAAGTGATTTTATTCTAGTTTCTGTGATATCGGTTTGGCACCATTATGACTATTGATGAGCGGGAGCTAGGTGCCAACCCAGTTCACCGGAGTGTGCCCCTGCAGAACTGTGACTGACACCCCCCTCCCAGCGCAATAAGTAGTGGTAGGGGGCGGGGCATTCCCTGTCCCGCAGGTATACCTCACAAAGGGTCAGGGAATGTCTTCTGTAACGACCACAACTGATTGGCCCAGGAAGGGGTTTGGGCGAGCTCGGGCGGGCAGGGCTTGCACCAGGCCCACACATCACTAAGACACTGGTCCTTGCCTGGCGGCTTTCATATGCGGTTCCTCGGTTTGGTTTCATCGTTACCTGGTGATATGAGCAGATTGAAGCCATTTCCCTGAATGTGTCCATATTGTGTGACAGGAAGTGTGCGAGTCTGCAGAGGATCTGGCCTTGGATCTGATCGACTACTGCCACCGCAAACTCACTATTCTGGCATCAAAGGGTTCCCCTGGAGAGTTTCCGGTCCGGGACAGGATGATGGTGAACGTGTCCGGCGACGTCTCTTCACTAGAGGTAAGTGGTAACCAGAAGGACACGGCGGAGCGGATTCTACATACATGTGGGGGCTGCTCATGATTGTTTCATGTTACTGGTATGTACACGACCTCCTTTCCCATGTCGCCTCATTATGTCGATATATTTATTTGTGTTCTATCAGCCTTTAGATACAAAGTTGATCAATTGTTGCACTTATGTTGCCAGGGGTAACCACGGGCTATATTATTATGTGTCTCACTATGGGTGGCGCTATGACATGCGGGGGAGGGTATTTAAAGGCGGTAAGCGTTATTATTGACTTGTCATCACTGTCGCTGGTGCGCTGAGCCCTGCCGAAATGTCGGACGCACAACAAATTGCGCAATTTATCTTCTTCCTCGTGGCAAGTCCGTAAAATGCCTTGCGCGTCATAAGTCCATCGGTTCTGTCCAAATGCATCTTTAATGCGTGCTAGACCCTCAGCATGACGTTCGCTGCATGAATGGCCCATGAAACCCTCTCCTCCTCGTTCCAGGAACTGAAGCAGCAGTCTGAGGCCTTGGAGTTTGACGTTGCCCTGAAGTGTCTGTCAGTCCTGCGTTACGTCACCGACCACACAGACAGGTGAGGATGGAGATGACGGTTCGGTGTCTGGTCCTAGGGATCGGATCACTATGTGATATTCTCTGTCTATTTGCAGTCTGTCGCTTAGCGTGACCACGCGACTACTGAACACCCACAACCTGCCCTGTGTCCTGGTGGAGCTAATGGAGCATTGTCCATGGAGTCGGCGAAACAAAGGTACCCTTATTATGGGGCGGGGGTGGGGGCAGGCGGGGAGCCAACACTACCCATTGATGAATGCCGCACTGCAAAGGTTCTCACTGAGTTATAAAGCTGTATTAGAGGACGCGCATTGTACCGTTCTGTCCCCGAATTCTCTGCTCTGTCCGTATTACATGACACGTCCGGACTCCATAGAAGCTGCAGATAACACCAGGAGATTTATTTCATTAACTGGAGGAAGAGAAATATTGATGACGTCCTGTCAGCCAGTCTGGAGTTCACTTTTCTCTCGTCTCCGCAAATCAGAAATCTTTTCAGCTGGCGAAGAAAACATACAAATTGCTTTCCATTAGTAATAAAACCTGTTCATCCAGAAATCCATAACAACCAATCAGAGCTCACTGTCATGAAGCCAGATCAGTACAGGCGTACCGTGATTGGCTAAATCCCAGCTTGACTGGTGCTTTGGAGGGGGGAGGATGGGGGGTCTGAGGTTCCTGAGATGAAGATAATAGATGGAGAAAAGATGGGGGAAGGGGGCTCTGTGTGGTGAGAGAATGGGGGTCTGGGCTATGGTGAAGAGGATGAGGGTACTGTAGTTAGGGTGGGGAACAATAGAGATCTGTGGTTCTAGATTTGGAAAAGATAGGGTCTGAGGTTCTGGAGGGGCAAAAGACTTTGGGGGGGATTTGGGATTCTGGAGAATAAACGATGGGATGTAAGGTTCTGGCAGGAGGAGGATGGAGGTCCAAGGTTCTGGAAGGAGGAGGGTGGAGATCCAAGGTTCTGGCAGGAGGAGGGTGGAGGTCCAAGGTTCTGAAGAGGAGAGGAAGGTTGATCTGAGGTTTTGGCAGTGAGAAGATGAGGTTCTGGAGTGGAGAGGATAGGGGGCTAAGGTTATGGAAACAAAGTATTGGGTTCTAAGGTTCTGGAGGACAGGAGGCCGGTCTGAGGTTCTGGAGTAGTGAGGATGGGGGTCTGAGGTCCAGAAGAAAAGGATGAGGATCTGAGGTCTTAGAGTAGAGAGGATGGTGGTTGGAGGTTCTGGAGAGGAGAGGATGGGGCTCAGAGGTTATGCAATAGAGAGGATGGGCATCTGAAATTCTGGAGAGGAGAGAGATCTGAGGTTCTGGAGAGGAGAGGATGGGGACCTGAGGTTCTGGAGAGGAGAGGCTGGGGACCTGAGGTTCTGGAGAGGATGGGGTTCTGGAGAGGAGAGGATGGGGATCTGAGGTTCTGGAGAGGATGGGGATCTGAGGTTCTGGAGAGGATGGGGATCTAAGGTTCTGGAGAGGATGGGGATCTGGGGTTCTGGAGAGGATGGGGATCTGAGGTTCTGGAGAGGATGGGGATCTGAGGTTCTGGAGAGGATGGGGACCTGAGGTTGTGGAGAGGATGGGGACCTGAGGTTCTGGAGAGGATGGGGACCTGAGGTTCTGGAGAGGCGAGGATGAGGATCTGAGGTTCTGGAGAGGAGAGGGTGGGGACCTGAGGTTCTGGAGAGGATGGGGATCTGAGGTTCTTGAGAGGAGAGGATGAGGATCTGAGGTTCTTGAGAGGATGAGGATCTGAGGTTCTGGAGAGGAGAGGATCTGAGGTTCTGGAGAGGATGGGGATCTGAGGTTCTGGAGAGGAGAGGATGAGGATCTGAGGTTCTGGAGAGGAGAGGATGGTGATCTGAGGTTCTGGAGAGGAGAGGATGGTGATCTGAGGTTCTGGAGAGGAGAGGATGGTGATCTGAGGTTCTGGAGAGGAGAGGATGGGGATCTGAGGTTCTGGAGAGGAGAGGATGGGGATCTGAGGTTCTGGAGAGGAGAGGATGGGGATCTGAGGTTCTGGAGAGGAGAGGATGGGGATCTGAGGTTCTGGAGAGGAGAGGATGGGGACCTGAGGTTCTGGAGAGGATGAGGATCTGAGGTTCTGGAGAGGAGAGGATGGGGGTCGGAGGTTCTAGAGAGGAGAGGATGGGGGTCGGAGGTTCTAGAGAGGAGAGGATGGGGGTCGGAGGTTCTAGAGAGGAGAGGATGGGGGTCGGAGGTTCTAGAGAGGAGAGGATGGGGGTCGGAGGTTCTAGAGAGGAGAGGATGGGGGTCGGAGGTTCTAGAGAGGAGAGGATGGGGGTCGGAGGTTCTGAAGTCTCTATATAATAAACAGACTTTTCACCCCCAAGGTCATCCCATCAGTAGGAGTTGGTGGTGAATGTGGCGCAGGGTACGGGAGGATTTCCCTCTTTCTCTGTGACAGATTCCGGTCTCATCTCCATTCATGATCACAGACTCCACGGAAATGATGTTCTACAGATAACGGGGACTATTGGGACGCTTTCATAAATATTTCACCTTCTATTGGAACATTTCCGGGTTTTCTTCTCTTTCCATCCCGCAGGTCAGCTGCAGAGATATGAGAACGGCCGCTGGCTGTGTGTGCCGGCCGAGGACCAGCAGAAGATGACCAAACTGGACGGCCAGGTGTGGATCGCGCTCTACAATCTTCTCCTGAGGCCGGAGTGCCAACAAAAGTACAACATCAATAACTTCACTAAAGGACAATTGCTGAAGGTTAGTGTGCGTTACATGCGTCCTCTACAGGGCCGGTCCTCCCAGTGCCATAGAGTGGTTGTAGGTGGAGTCTGCAGATTAAGCAACCAGCAGGTTACCTTTAGAATTTGGGGACAGCAGCAGTCAGGTCTCTCTGACATAGTTCTGGCATGTTCCCGTCCCCTGTGCTGGTTATTCCTCCCGTTACATTCTACATAGTAATAAATATCTGAGAACTCCGGCGGGGATGGTGGCTGCAGTGAGCGTGCCGACCCAAAAACGCAGAGACCCCCCAACCGATATAGGCTCCTCAAATATCAGAATGGGGGCTTCTAGACTCACCACCTGACCTCAGTGTCTGCAACCCCCCTCTGCCGATCCCTGCACTGGCTTCCATTCCCCGCCCCCCTCTGCTGATCCCTGCACTGGCTTCCATCCCCCTCCCCCCTCTGCCGATCCCTGCACTGGCTTCCATCCCCCGCC
>NW_017308506.1:171757-172877 GCF_000935625.1 Nanorana parkeri
GGGGGAGTCACACCGTCAATTGACCTCTCCCCCCCTCATCAACAGGCTAATTATTTTTTTTGCATAGAGCCTTTCCATTCATCCACTACTCCCTTTATTAAGACTCCATGACATCATGGCTGGGTCTCTATGCTTCCCTATGCATTGCGCAGCTGGTGGGAGGAGCCGTCAGGGCGCTTTGATGTTTTCCGGATGCACGGTACAGCCTCAGCCCCGATACAAGCAGTAGACTGCGTCCTGGGAAGAGTTTTATACATTAAAGGAGAAGTACGGGGTCAGGGCTTTCCCCCATAGTTCTCCTAAGGGTCACAGGGGGACACAAACCAGTGTCCTCCCGTCACCCTACGCTCAGTATATAGGGAGCTACAGCTCGCGGTATACAGAGACGGATCCCGACCTTACTGTCTGGATCCGCCCAGCTGCGTGAGTGACAGCTGGCTCCTCCTATCTAGAGGCAGAGCCAGCTGTACCCGCCCCCTCCCCCGTCCGTTCCGCCAGTCAGCGATGGAGGGGGGGGGGAATCCCTGCAGGGAGCCGTGAGTGACAGTCACCACTCTGCAGGGAGATGATCGAGAAGTGAGCGAGCGCCGGTATGTGTTCCCTCACTTCCCGACAGTCTCATTGTCACAGGTCGGCTAGAACTATGAGTGTAAATCACCCCCCGCCCATAGTTCTCCTTTTAAGCTCACAGTATGCAGCGAGACCACAATGTGCAAGACTGAAGAGAAGGCCGGGGTGCCGCTTTAAATAAAGTTTCCCATTTATATAAAAGTGCAGGACAGACATTGTACGCACAGCACCAGACAGGGGGGAAGGTTTGAGGATCCCTCACAGGTGCATGATGGGTAATCTTCCCTAAATGATGGGGGGGGGCGCTATAGCCAGGTGCACCTACCAGCAGTCAATGACGTGATCCTCCAAGGCTCCTGTGTGTCCCTCCCCCTGTCCCAGGTACCCGAGGTTTGGGATTCCATCATCAGAGAGAATTCTGGGAAATGGAAGGCCATCGCGAAGCACCAAGTGAAGCACGCCTTCTCCCCCAGCGAGGAGGACCTGCGGCGCCAGGCTCAGCGGTCAGTGCCACGTACACCTCACACTCTATCATCTCTCCTCCTACCAA
>NW_017308506.1:173271-173634 GCF_000935625.1 Nanorana parkeri
AGGAAGCATTTCCTCAGTCTCCCCTCCCCCCCAGTGATCAGTCTGCTGCAGGCAGGAGGAAGCATTTCCTCAGTCTCCCCTCCCCCCCAGTGATCAGTCTGCGACACTGTAACTCTGTAGCCAGTCACAAGGTGAGAGTCGGACATTTGTGAACATGGGTGAAGGGAATAAATAGCTGGGAGCGTTACACGGACACATTACTGAGCATGCTGGGCTGAACAATGACAGGTCCACTTTAAAACTTCAACTCTCTGATACTTCTTAAACCTCTGTCACGGTAGGCAGTGCCAGGTGAAGCATTGGCGGAAGCACAAGACATCCTGCGACCTGGTAAGCGAGGCCACGAAGAAGATGAAGGAAGAC
>NW_017308506.1:173704-174273 GCF_000935625.1 Nanorana parkeri
GGGGAGGGGGCAGCGTGTGACCAGCAGGATGGGGCCCGGGGCTCCTGACATTCCTCCCTGCTAGTGTGTCGCCGGCATGCAGTTCTGCTGTGAGCCTGCAGGTGGTGTACAGGAGACACGAGCGCGACTGTGGCCTGAGCTGCCGTCATGTGATTCTCTGACTGCCGGGGGAACTACAAGTCCCAGCAAGAGTGGCCGCCTGAGGACTTTATGTACCACCACTGAAGAGCACTGGCAGCGGCAGGATCTCCGGTATCCTTTATGTATCATTCTTCCAATGACTCCCGATATCCGTATATCTATATCAATTACCCCCAAAGCCCCAAACTATTACCCCCGCCCCGAAATTCAACCCTAAAAGCGAAATTATTGACCCAAGTAACACCAAGTGACCCCAAATCCTGCTCCGTCCTCACACCGGTGACCCCCAAATCCTGCTCCGTCCTCACACCGGTGACCCCGACTTCTCTCAGCTCCGTCCTCACACTGGTGACCCCGACTTCTCTCAGCCCCGTCCTCACACCGGTGACCCCGACTTCTCTCAGCTCCGTCCTCACACCGGTGACCCC
>NW_017308506.1:175085-176435 GCF_000935625.1 Nanorana parkeri
TATACATATTTCTGTACAGGGGAGGGGGGAGGTATATACATATTTCTGTACAGGTGAGGGGGGGGTGGTATATACATATTTCTGTACAGGTGAGGGGGGTGGTGTATACATATTTCTGTACAGGGGAGGGGGGAGGTATATACATATTTCTGTACAGGTGAGGGGGGGGTGGTATATACATATTTCTGTACAGGTGAGGGGGGTGGTGTATACATATTTCTGTACAGGGGAGGGGGGAGGTATATACATATTTCTGTACAGGTGAGGGGGGGGTGGTATATACATATTTCTGTACAGGTGAGGGGGGTGGTGTATACATATTTCTGTACAGGTGAGGGGGGAGGTATAATAAGAAGTGTTTACACACATGTATAGGGGAATAACAACCAGTCTGATGCCAAACATGCCAGGTACAGAAGGTGAATGGGTCATATTGGGCGATATATATATAAATATTTAATTACCTTGTTTTGGTCTTTTTATCAAATCCCAATTTTCTTCCCTTTAATAATATGTTGATTGGCAGCTTTTAGAGCTGCGTCATGTGGAAGTAATGATACAGTTAGGAAAGTTAGGGAGGTTCGGCTGGGATATAATCGAACACTCCAGCCCTCCTACATCACACCCCTCGGCTCTTTTGATTGGCTCGGCGGCACCCTCTGGAGGATCAACGAAAACCGCCGGCAACTGGCAGCTCTCGTTTTACCGGGGAGATGATGCCGGGATTCTGAGGGGCAGTGAGGACCGGACTATGAAGTGAATTGGACTCTGCAATGGAACCAAAGACCCGGGACAACGCAGGTAAGAACCTTTTAAATCCCCTTTATTGCGCTCTTGTCTGTTTTTGTAATTTTCTTTTCTGTGAAAACTTTTCTTGCACAATTTATTTTCTTTCGATACAAAGATATTTGACATTGTTCAGCAGAATCTGTAAAAGCTCTAACCGGAAACGTGAGAAGTCCTGGCCTGCGTTATAGACTCTGTTACCTTCCTGTGTGGCGTGGCAGCAAATGTCACAGACATCTCTCGGAGGTCAGAATGGGTGCAGCAGATGCTGTGAGCGGTGCGTGCTTCTGGGGTGACTACTGTATGTGCGTGTGTGAAGCGTTCACCGGAGTAAACCGCCCAGTTTTCTCTGTGCAGGGCGAGAGTCATGCGTCACATTCTGATGGCAGCGGTGGGATTTGGGACTGCCGCCGTCACACTTCAGTTCTCTGGGGACTCTTTGATCTCCACCAATTAGATTGCCTCCTCCTTCAGGTATTTTTACATCAAGCCGTATGTGATATTGGCCTCTGAACCTCCCCAGTCCATCGTTCTCTGATTGGCTGAACGCCTCTGTCCTGAAGG
>NW_017308506.1:176476-176762 GCF_000935625.1 Nanorana parkeri
TGGTATTCAAAATAATAATAAAACACCAGGGGGGGGGGGCGTGGGGGGGGATTTATCAAGACTGGAGGAGGCAGAAGCGGTTGCCTATAGCAACCAATCAGCATCTCTCTCTTCAGTTTGTTCAGTTAAGATTTGAAAATGAAAGGTGGATGCTGATTGGTTGCCATGCAAAGCTGCTCCAGATTTTGATAAATTCCCCCCAATGTTTATAAATAAAGTTACGCGCCTCTTGTATGTGGACATGTCGGGGGTTGGTGGAGAATCCCAGGAAAACGCTTCCAGTAAG
>NW_017308506.1:176880-180220 GCF_000935625.1 Nanorana parkeri
CGTTTGGTCATTGTTGTCACGGCTTCCACACGTATGTACAGACCCCGGGACACGTCTCTTCATATGACACGACAAGGAAAATGTCCCCCTAGCAAAGCGATGGAACGTTTTATTCATCATCATAGATGAGTGTCTGCAACCTGTGGAGGTGGCGTGGTAATCGCTGTGCTGCGGTTTCCTGCATATCAACAGTCATTCGCGGCGTGAGAGGATGTGGCGGCCGCAGTGACGCTCGCAGAGATAGGCCGCCGGAGATCGCACATGACTCACACGAGCTGCGCTCGGCATCCCAGATCAGCCACTGCTGGCAATGTAACCCCAAAATATGTGATCCACCGCACCAGTGACAGCGCCACGTCTTGCAGAGTATATATATATATATACAGTGTGTGTGTAGTATATACTGTATATGACCCTCCATGTGCACCGTGTTGTCCTCTATGAGCGGCAGTAATCACCTGTATACTATATACTGTATATGTGGCTGCACACCTCACTGCATGACAACCCGAGTCCCACACAACTTGTAGTGCTCAGTGCAGACCTTCCTCTGTGCATGGGGGTGCGTTGTGGTGTCGGGACGTTGCAGCTGACCGTGCCCGTTGTTGGCTGTTTCATAAAAGGTCACTTTTTTTTTTGGCCTTCCTCTGAATGAAACACATAAAACTCTCATACACAGAGGCTGAACTTGATGGACCCATAAGGGAGGTCCTTCACTGACCACCAATGTAAGGGGGTGTCCTTCACTGACCACCAATGTAAGGGGGTGTCCTTCACTGACCACCAATGTAAGGGGGTGTCCTTCACTGACCACCAATGTAAGGGGGTGTCCTTCACTGACCACCAATGTAAGGGGGTGTCCTTCACTGACCACCAATGTAAGGGGGTGTCCTTCACTGACCACCAATGTAAGGGGGTGTCCTTCACTGACCACCAATGTAAGGGGGTGTCCTTCACTGACCACCAATGTAAGGGGGTGTCCTTCACTGACCACCAATGTAAGGGGGTGTCCTTCACTGACCACCAATGTAAGGGGGTGTCCTTCACTGACCACCAATGTAAGGGGGTGTCCTTCACTGACCACCAATGTAAGGGGGTGTCCTTCACTGACCACCAATGTAAGGGGGTGTCCTTCACTGACCACCAATGTAAGGGGGTGTCCTTCACTGACCACCAATGTAAGGGGGTGTCCTTCACTGACCACCAATGTAAGGGGGTGTCCTTCACTGACCACCAATGTAAGGGGGTGTCCTTCACTGACCACCAATGTAAGGGGGTGTCCTTCACTGACCACCAATGTAAGGGGGTGTCCTTCACTGACCACCAATGTAAGGGGGTGTCCTTCACTGACCACCAATGTAAGGGGGTGTCCTTCACTGACCACCAATGTAAGGGGGTGTCCTTCACTGACCACCAATGTAAGGGGGTGTCCTTCACTGACCACCAATGTAAGGGGGTGTCCTTCACTGACCACCAATGTAAGGGGGTGTCCTTCACTGACCACCAATGTAAGGGGGTGTCCTTCACTGACCACCGATGTAAGGGAGGTCCTTCTCTGACCACCAATGTAAGGGGGTGTCCTTCACTGACCACCAATGTAAGGGGGTGTCCTTCACTGACCACCAATGTAAGGGGGTGTCCTTCACTGACCACCAATGTAAGGGAGGTCCTTCTCTGACCACCAATGTAAGGGGGTGTCCTTCACTGACCACCAATGTAAGGGGGTGTCCTTCACTGACCACCAATGTAAGGGAGGTCCTTCTCTGACCACCAATGTAAGGGTGTGTCCTTCACTGACCACCAATGTAAGGTAGGTGTCCTTCACTGACCACCAATGTAAGGGGGTGTCCTTCACTGACCACCAATGTAAGGGGGTGTCCTTCTCTGACCACCAATGTAAGGGAGGTCCTTCTCTGACCACCAATGTAAGGGAGGTCCTTCTCTGACCACCAATGTAAGGGGTGTCCTTCACTGACCACCAATGTAAGGGGGTGTCCTTCACTGACCACCAATGTAAGGGGGTGTCCTTCACTGACCACCAATGTAAGGGGGTGTCCTTCTCCACTGGCAGAGAAGCCGGGACAGGCTCATTGACTGAGAGGAGAAGAATAGAGCGCGGGCAGATATGATCCTCCATTGTCCCCGCACACCGGCCTGGAAGGTGATTAGAGGGGAAGTCTATCCGGAAACTGGATTCAAAGAGGAGGAAATGGGGAGGGAGCGAGGGCAACCCGAGCAACATTTCCTGATCGGGGGCATCTCAGGGAGGAACAAAAAAAAAGGACCTACCCGACCCCAAAACCAACCCAGGAGACCAGAGACTGCTATGTTACATCAGGGCGGAGCTGCCATGTTACCTGAGACTGCCATGTTATAGCTCACTGTACACAAGCAGCTCCCCTGCACTCTCTGCACCACATCACAGATAACCAACCCGCTGCAGACTAGTCTGTGTCCCATGTCTGCTCTGTGTGTGTCAGTACAGCTTCCAGTCTCCTGCGGAATCCCCTGTGACAGGGTGACAACACCGGAGTACAATCAGGAGACAGAACGGAGCGTTGCCACCCTATAACAGGAAGTGCCTGAACAAGGACATAGCGTGGTCACCCTATAACAGGAAGTGTCAGAACAAGGACAGAGCATTGTCACCCTATAACAGGAAGTGCCTGAACAAGGACAGAGCGTTGTCACCCTATAACAGGAAGTGCCTGAACAAGGACAGAGCATTGTCACCCTATAGCAGGAAGTGTCTGAACAAGGACAGAGCGTTGTCACCCTATAACAGGAAGTGCCTGAACATGGACCTCCATGGCGGGATCACCAGGGATTATTATAATGAAGCTCTTCCTTTGGCATTGACACATTGAACCTCCGATGAGATTTTAGGGTTCAGCATTTGGTAGGGGCGCCCCGTAGCAGTCCGGAACACGCACACGGAGGACAGTGTCCCCTTTCAAAGAGAACCAGTCACGGGAACAGGTCACATGGCACCCGATGCACTCCTTGATCTCCGATTGGTCTCCATGCTCCATGTGTTCTGGTTGTGGCCCCATAGAGGTCTAAAAGGGCCAATTTGGGAGCCGTCCTCGGGCCACTTCTCTAGGAGCCCCCGCCATCCTGCAGAGGAGCCTGAGGAGGAGAGGGGGTGCCGGGCAGGGGGAGCGCCCCCCGACGGGGAAGGTGGGGGAGGGGCACTACTTCCAGCCCACCTCCCACACTCAGTACACCTGGTGCGACCTGTGCGGGGAATTCATCTGGGGCATCTACCGCAAGAGCCTGCGCTGCGCCTGTGAGTACCGCCAAACGTTACATCAACTTTGTCCACACACACAACAGGGCC
>NW_017308506.1:180658-182754 GCF_000935625.1 Nanorana parkeri
GGGGGGGGAACCCCAAAATTCTAAACTGTCACTGTAACCGGAATAGAGGGCGAATGGGGACACGTCTTCCGGTGACAACTGCCTGAGAGGCGGCTCCTCCTGACTTGGAATGATTCCCCTTTCACTTCCTGTTGTGTCTCCAGAGGAGGAAGTGAGGGGGAAGTCTCCAAATGGGACACGGGCAGCAAAAAAAGAACCCGCCCTTTACATAGAGGAGGGCGAATGTCAGAGCTTGTGCGGGGTCACCTGATAACGTGATCCATCGATGTGATTGATGGGAGTGGTGATTGGGGAATGTGTCAGGTGACCATGTGATTAATAATGTAAAGTTATCATACTGAACGGTACGAGAAATACAATGTATCAGAGACGATCAATTATAAACGATCATTCCATTGATCAGCATTGTGATCAGTTATCGGCCCCGTGTGTCAATATTCATCCCATTGATCTGCATTGTGATCAGTTATCGGCCCCGTGTGTCAATATTCATCCCATTGATCTGCATTGTGATCAGTTATCGGCCCCGTGTGTCAATATTCATTTCATTGATCTGCATTGTGATCAGTTATCGGCTCCATGTGTCAATATTCATTTCATTGATCTGCATTGTGATCAGTTATCGGCCCCGTGTGTCAATATTCATTTCATTGATTACATTCCATCATGTCAGCGCTGAAATCGATGGAAAGCTGAATAAATGGATCGGGGGAGGGGTCAGCGGTTTAGGATTCTTATTCAATTAAATCATTTTAGTTGCATTGATCGATTGATCGATTTGAATGATGATATTGATACATTTGTGTCCGGCTTTAGTTCTCCGTTATGTCAGGATATTGGACAATCCTCCATGTTGATCTAATGACAGTCAGCTGAATGCCGCGAGCAGGATGTCTGTGTGTCAGGTGACCTGCGGAGAGCAAAGAATCACGTGAGATCCGATGACCGCGGCGCGGGTACTCAACCCAAATCAATGTATAAATAATGTTTCTGCAAAGAGGAAAAATAACATTTAATGAATCAAAAATGTCGTATATGACGCCGTCTGTCAGAATCACCAACACAACCGCGTCTGTATCTGTGACCCCATAACACCGATTGATTACCTATTGATCCGTTATCTTTCCACGTCCTGGAACAGGGTGACAACACTGCTGTGTATTTCACTACAGACTGAACACGTTGCCACCCCGTGGATGAGGGAGTCTTACAGTGGCTTGCAAAAGTATTCACCCCCCTTGGCATTTTTCCTATTTTGTTGAAAGTAGTCACCGCTCCAAGCTCGCTCCCGTGATGGACTACAATCTCAATTCAAATTAGTAAACCAAAACCGAGATTGTAGGCATGCTGAGAATGGAAGTTTAAGCACAGTTGGAGGACCAGAGTTGCCCATCCCTGGTTTAAGCCATATGAATAGAAGGAGACCATTGTAAGCATCCCAGAAGAGGTACATAGTTTGTTCCTACCTCTGTAACTGTCACTTTTGCTGGTCAGCTTGGCCTGCATGTAAAATAACGGGAGGAAGTCACCTAGTGAAGGTCACCATTGCCGGTAAACCCCACACAGGGACCTGGGTAGAGCGTCTGGGGGCCGGTGCACACCTAGGCGACACCTCACAGCGAATCGCGCACATTTGCCGCGCGGTCAGGAGTCACCTCGATGTGCACCGATCGCGCTGTGGCTGCCATTATTTTCTATCGGCACCCCAGTCGCACCGGGCGGATCGCGCGGTTTCCCGCTACAGTGTCGCGAAAAAAGGTGCTTGTACCTTTATTCTGCGGTTTCCCGCGCAGATGTCACCCCATTGAAATCCATGGCAACCGCAGTCCGCATTGTACAGGACCGCGCTATTCCGGGACGCTCAGGTCAGCACCGGGCGTCAGAATCTGTCCATGGGAGGTGAATGTGACGGATAAGAAACGCCATAAAGAGTCCAAATCAGTTTCCAGGGACGTATCCCCGAGACCGGTGACTGGCGGCAGCCATGACGGTGTACGGGCCAATAGGATTCAACCTTTCATCAGCAGGAGATGAGTTCTGATTGGCTGACAGGAGTTGGCGCAGTTGACATTTGGCTTTATTGAATAAGTCTGCAT
>NW_017308506.1:182907-183622 GCF_000935625.1 Nanorana parkeri
AGGGTGGGGGGATGGGATGGGGGGGAGGGTGTCAGCGGGTTATGAACATGTGTCCACAATAACATGACGAGGATGTAATAAGTTGCACAACGCAGCGCGAGACTTCCGTTCCCGACACCCGTCCAGTCCCAGCTGTGCGGCCGATGAATGAAGAAACCTTCATTCATTATCAGTGTTTTCATCATTTCCCCCCATCTCAGTGCCGCTGATCTCCTGCGGCCTCTTTGCAGCCACTTCCTGTCTACATGCCCTCCGGCAATGGCTGCATGATGGGTTGGTGACAACAGCGGACCGTGTCTGTGTAATGAGTGTTGTAACAGCCACTTGTTGTCTCTCCATTGGAAGCTCGAGTGATCGGGTGACAACAATAGGGAGACAGGACAGAGAGTAGTCACCCAATAACAGGAAGTTGAGTGTTACTATTTCCCACTACTGACCACTGCGCCGGGTTCTGTTTACCACGGAGAGAGCACACCATGGCTGGCGTGTAGGATGACCCCGGCCTAGCAAATCACCCTGAAGGAGCCCTGCGCTCAGAAGCTCAGCTCGTTGTATCCTCAATTTCAGTGTTGTCACAGACTCTATCCTTTTGTAAGTGACTGAATCCAAAACCCCGGCGCTGCAACCGACCTTCTCCCTTGTGAAGCAGTGTATCCAGAACCCCGGTGCTGCAACTTCCTCTTCCCTAGCGCCTGCCCATCTTGAGCCCCCCCCC
>NW_017308506.1:185328-187678 GCF_000935625.1 Nanorana parkeri
GTGCTGCCCCCCCATGTGCTGCCACATATAGGTATGAAGCCGTTGGGAAGGGGTTCCTTTGACAGAATGGACACAGTGACACAAGTAAATAGATTTCCATACTAGGAGGACGACTTGTGATCCCATCGCGGCCCCATTCACAGGAAGTGGAGGTTCTCCATTCATTGCGGGTCCCGGGGACACTTTATGTTATTATTATTATTATACGGGATTTATAGGGCGCCAACAGTGTGCGCGGCGCTGTACAATATAAGGAAGACATTACAATCACAAGCCAAGACAAGATGGTAAGGCGGGCCCTGCCCCTGAGGGCTTACACTCTAATAGGGGAGGGGCCAGTGATACGTGAGGAGGGAGCTGTGTGGGGGATGAATGGTTGAGGTGGGATCGGCTTCCCTGAAGAGATGAGTCTTAAGGGAACACCTAAAGGCAGTCAGTGTGGGAGATAGATGGACGGGTTGGGGTAAAGAGTTCCAGAGGATGGGAGAGACTCTAGAGAAGTCCTGCTGGCGAGCGTGGAGTATTATTGGAGGAATTGGTTCCGTAGACAGGTCCTCTTCCTGGAATACATCTCCATTGTTGGGGTTCCCCAAGCTACAGAGCCAATGGCGGCCGGGGTGGACGGGTCTGTTGCATGCTGATTGGAGGAGAAGATTTGTGATATTTCCCCCCCAATTCCTGACACTGCGGCCTCCCGGATTTTGGGAAGGATGTACGGCCCCCAGACGCCAGGGCCCGCTTCCCTAACCTGCTTCACACTGACGCCGGCCCCCAGACACCAGGACCCGCTTCCCTAACCTGCTTCACACCGATGCCGGTAGATGGGTGTGCGATGTTTGAGGGCTGCCCGTGCACCTCCTGTATGTAGTCATGATGTCTATGGCGCCCCCCTCTGTCCGCAGGATGTACTGACTCCATACAAAGGCCGGGGGGATTTGGTGATAGGGGACGGCGTGCCGTTTGGGGGTGTCATCCTTAGGGCCGCCACCTTTTCTTCAAGCGGAACCCGAACACTCTAGCGACGCGCGGACATTTTTTGGGGAGAATGGGTCGCGGCTTATTCATATTGAAATATCAGTTGGGACTATTTCCAGTGGGGGGAGGACACAAGTAGCCCCCATCTTAATTTTGGTTGCCCCCGTCTGCCTGACATCTTGTGTCCGGGTTTCTGCCGCCATGAAACCCGGACGCAGCATTCAAAACCCGGACTGTCCGGAGGAATCCTGGACTGGTGACAACCCTACTCATCCCTCAGACTATAGAATCAGGGGGAGTGTCTGTGTTACTCATAACAGCCAATCAGAATCTGGCTGTGATTCCCTCTAGCACAGACTGGGTAATGACTGATAACATCTGATTGGTTTCTCTGGGCCACACCCCCCTTCGTCCCATGTCCAATGAATGACTTCCACAGACTATAAAACACGGGAAACGTTTGGAAAATTTTAATGATGCAAAAAAGAGTTCTTCAGGTGATACGCCGCCCCCTGCTGGCCGATCATCGGCATTACACGTCGCCGGAAATAATAACGAATGTTCTCCGTGATCATCATCATTATATATTCACCTGACATGTGCATCATACATGTTCCCTGCTCCATGTTCTCATCGAGTGTTCCCATCGTACGTGTTCCCTGCTCCATGTTCTCATCGAGTGTTCTCATCATACGTGTTCCCTGCTCCATGTTATCATCATACGTGTTCCCTGCTCCATGTTCTCATCAAGTGTTCCCATCATACATGTTCCCTGCTCCATGTTCTCATCATACGTGTTCCCTGCTCCATGTTCTCATCGAGTGTTCCCATCGTACGTGTTCCCTGCTCCATGTTCTCATCGAGTGTTCCCATCGTACGTGTTCCCTGCTCCATGTTCTCATCGAGTGTTCTCATCATACGTGTTCCCTGCTCCATGTTATCATCATACGTGTTCCCTGCTCCATGTTCTCATCAAGTGTTCCCATCATACATGTTCCCTGCTCCATGTTCTCATCATACGTGTTCCCTGCTCCATGTTCTCATCATACGTGTTCCCTGCTCCATGTTCTCATTGTGTGTTCCCATCATACGTGTTCCCTGCTCCATGTTCTCATTGTGTGTTCCCATCATACGTGTTCCCTGCTCCATGTTCTCATTGTGTGTTCCCATCATACGTGTTCCCTGCTCCATGTTCTCATCATTGTGTGTTTTCATCATACGTGTTCCCCGCTCCATATCCTCATCATACTTCATAGACTCCCCGTATGTGATGAGCCCCTTAAAGTGGACCTGTCACTAACGAGTCTCCATGACGGGATTCCTGACGTCACAACATACAAGGACGGGATCAAAGTTTCCACTTTGTAGCATAGAA
>NW_017308507.1:0-592 GCF_000935625.1 Nanorana parkeri
CACCTATCAAAATGAAGGAGAAGAGTTATCCACTTATGTCCTTGGGTTGGATCAAATCCTTCATCAAGTCATTCAAAAAGGAGGCATGGACCCAAGTCATGCAAGCAAAGCTTTATTGGATCAAATTCTTAAAGGAGCACTCCCACTGGATCCCATAATGTTGAAATTTCGGACTAGAGACCAGAGCAAGCCACTGACTTATTCCAAATTGGTCAAAACTATACTCGAAGAAGAGGCTTTAATTAAGGCTAAAAAAACTACTAAGGCTTCACATGCAGGTTTCACCGTAGAAGTAGGATCCGTGGGCATAGTGGAAGTCCAGTCCGAAGTAATGGCTTTGAAAACTCAGATGTCACAGATGATGGAATTGATGACATTGCTGTCTCCCAGGATTGCCCTACATTGAAGACAACCAGAGCAGAGGCAATACAGAATGCTCCTGTTGGAGAACCCTCTAGTTCAGTGGTCTGTTATAATTGTGGGGGTATTGGTCACTATCAACGTGACTGTCCCAACCCACCAAAGCCATGAAGAGAGCATCATAAGCCGGTGGGAAAACTCCAGAGGGCCCTGGTGAGGGAGCCAGCTGGGT
>NW_017308507.1:1191-32354 GCF_000935625.1 Nanorana parkeri
CCTGAGTAGCACCTGTGGCATGGAATGGCGCGCGCACTATGCTCGCTCGTTCACGCATGCGCGAGCGGCTTGCGTACCGTGCACCCGGCGCGCGACCTGCGCACGCGCGCTGGCCACACCAGCATCAGATGCCCTGCCAGGGGGAGGAGGAGGAGCTACCCGTGCCCGATGCCCGCGCCTGCGAACCTGACAAGGAACGGCACCCCTGGGTCCCTGACAAATGTGGTCACACATTTTATCGTAATCTCGCCCAGTTTTTCGGTGGTGGAATAGGTGAAGAATTCCAACGCTTTTAATTTTTGGTGTAACTGTATTTTATTTTGAAGGCATGTTTAAATACAATTAAATTAAAATTATTAAATCAAAACAATCTAAAATATAAACAATCAACGTCCCCCCCTCAGCGAGCCACGGTAAAATTATCAAACGTTGACCGGTCCGCGGCGATAAAAAGGTTGGGGACCACTGATCTAGATGACCTGAGGGAACAGCTGGCTGAATTGAAAAGGACCAGGATAATCCAAGAATCTAGGAGTCCTTATGCCTCACGGTTCCATCCGTTTGTGCATAGACTACCGCACACTCAACCAAAGAACGATTCCCGACCAATACACTACTCTTTGAATAGAAGATGCCTTACAGTGTCTGTCTGGAGCAAAGTGGTTTAGTGTACTTGACCTGCGAAGTGGGTATCACCAGATACCTATGCATCCTGAAGATAAAGAGAAGACTGCTTTCATCTGTCCACTGGGATTCTTTGAGTTTAATAGAATGCCCCAAGGCCTCACAGGAGCCCCCGCAACTTTCCAACGACTAATAGAAAAGACGGTGGGAGACATGAACCTGATTGAGGTACTAGTGTATCTGGATGACCCAATAGTCTTCGGATGAACACTGGAAGAACATGAGCAGCGGTTGGAAAAGGTATTGAAGCGGCTGCATGAAGAAGGATTGAAACTTTCCTTAGAGAAGTGTCAATTCTGTCTACCTTCAGTCACGTACCTGGGACATGTTGTTTCAGCAGAAGGCATATCAACTGATCCTAAGTAAGGATGGGCCGAGTGTTCGATTCGAACATGAGTTTGAATCGAACATCGGCAGTTCGAGCGCTCGCCGAGCGCCAAACTTTATGGGATGTTCATATTACATGTACCGGCAACTGTATGGGGGTCGAACATCCGACCCCCATACACTTGCATTGCGTTCGAGTTCGTATTCGAACATTTCGGCCATTCGAATGTTCAAATAGGAACCGAACAGGGGGGTGTTCGGCTCATCCCTAATCCTAAGAAGTTGGAAGCTGTGGCTTCATGGCCGAGACCTCGTAATATAACTGAACTCCGGTCCTTACTGGGATTCTGCTCATACTATAGAAGGTTCGTAGAGGGGTTTGCCAAGATAGCTCAGCCCCTGAACAAACTTCTAAGAATGGAAGCAGAAGATGAATCAATGTCCTTTGAGCCGGGTTCATCAGCCCACGGGCCTAGGAAGTCTGGTGAATCAATCCAGGAGGAATGGACTGACCAATGTGAAAGAGCTTTCCTCCAATTGAAAGGAAGTCTAACACAGGCTTCTGTCCTGGCCTACGCGGATCCTGCCAAGCCTTATGAACTACATGTGGATGCTAGCAGAGAAGGGCTGGGAGGAGTACTATACCAGTAATATGATGGCTTCCTGAGACCGGTGGCGTATGTGACTCGGTGCCTCACCCCTTCTGAAAATAATTATCCCATTCAAAAGTTGGAGTTCCTGGCCTTGAAGTGGACAAACTAAAAGACTACCTGTACGGGGCCAATTTTGTGATCAGAACCGACAACAATCCACTCACTTACATTCTCACTACGGCAAAACTGGATGCCACCGGGCACATGTGGCTGCCCTGTCAGGATTCCGCTTCAGCCTCAAATATCGCCCTGGAATTAGTAACCAAGACGCAGATGCCTTATCCCGGAGACCCTATAGCACAGTGGCCCAAGAAACACAGTGGACTCATTTGACTCCAGATGGAGTTCAAGCCCTATGCCAAGGGGTAGAACACCGAATCAAAGGAGTGATTGGAGCAGAGGCCATAGGAGTCATGGCTGCAGGTGTTCCTAAACTGTATTGTAACCCTACCCAGATGAGGAGTGAGGGCCTGCCTACTTTCACGAAAAAGGATCTGAGAGTAGATCAGGCGGAAGATCCTTTGATTGGGTTAACCCTAAGAGCAATGAAATCGGGTCAAAGAGGGGAGCTACCTGATTCGCCAAAAGAGGCTCGTCTGGTCCACAAAGAGTGGGAACAGTTGAAATTGCTACGGTTGAAAGTCGACTAATCAGGCAGCTCTTGGATCTATTGGGGATTGAGAAGTCAAGAACCACCCCTTATCACCCTCAGGGTGATGCACAACCCGAGAGATTCAACCGTACTCTACTGAATATGTTGGGGACACTGTCGACCAAAGAGAAACAGCACTGGAGTGGACATATCTCTACCATTGTGCATGCTTACAACAACACAGAAAATGATGCTACGGGATACTCACCATACCGTCTCATGTTTGGAAGAGAAGCCCGATTGCCAGTAGATTTAGCTTTTGGTCTCTCCCTTGACCAGACGTCTGTTGCTTCTCATCAGGGCTATGTGGATAGACTCAGGAGGAACCTGGCTTCTGCGTTTGAGAAGGCCCGTTTGACATCCGGGAGTAGAGAGCAAAGAAACAAACGAAACTATGACCTGAGGGTTCAGGTACAGGACCTACAGCCAGGTGATCAAGTTTTGTTTAGAAATTTGGGTGCTTCTGCAAGGCACAAACTAGTTGATAGATGGAGTTCTCAGATCTATATCATCTGCAAACAATTACCTGGTCTGCCAGTGTATCAAATTCAACCAAAGGGAGAGACCAGTCCACTGAAGAATTGGCATCGGAATCATCTCCTACCTCTGAATGAAGCTGTACGGGTACCAGTTAGAGATGATTCTCCTTCACCCATCCCATCCACTTCCCGTCAAGCACCTGTTACCCGGTCCCAACAACCACCTTCTACAAGAGAAAGTGAGGATGACAGTGATGAGGAAGACCTGTGTCCGAGTTGGATGTGGCCATCTGAACCCATGGATGTCAATCCAACTACTATTGCTTCTGAGCAGGACTTGAGCAATTTGAGACCAGATGCCCCTGAATTTGTGCCTCAAGCCAACGAGGATACACCCATGGAAGATAATTCTGTACCCCCTCAAGTGGGAAAACTCTTGCCGGAAACCTCAGTACTAGAGGATGCCCCTATCCAACCAGTCGAAGAGGAGACTGAGTCCCCTCAGCCAATGCTTCAACTAGAGGAAGATTCAGCAGATGAAGGCCCATCCTGGCTTTTAGAATCAAGGTCCAAACGACTGGTGCGACCCCCTCAGAGACTCACTTATGACTCACCAGGGAATAGCACAGAGGAAGTTGTTACAACTGTGCGTAGATCACCAGAGGTGTCCACCTTGAGGTATGAAAGGACTTGTGTCCAACCCAGGCCATCAGCACACCTTGGTGGAGTGTCCCTCTACCCACCCCACTTGCTAGACGCTGTAGTAAACTGCATCTATCTACATGCAGTAAAGGTATTCAAGTGGTTTAGTATAAACTTTATATGCGCCTTTATACTGTATATGCTGTCTGTAGAACTTACAAATACGGTTTACTCTTTGGAGGGACCCAAAGATTTTTTAAGTTAAGATTATGTAGCCCTGTTGTGATTTCAGCCCTTTAAGAGGAAATATATTACAGCTGCAGGTGGAGCCAGAGAGCACAGATTGTGGGGATTGTAATACAGAGCAGATAGGGATACACTTTGGCTAAAAGAACTTTGAGAACTGCATTTCCCAGGAGGCTGTGGGCAGGAAACAGGAGGCTTAGGGGTTGCATCTGCGGAGCAGCCTCAGTCTGGGACAGCCATCTGAAGAGGACAGACCTGTGTAACCCTGTGTGGGTTAAGACTGTGTGCAACAGAGCTGTGTGGTCACCGCTGACATACAGGAACACAAAGGCTCTGTGCAGCGGTGTATAGAGAGACTGATTTGAGTTGCTGAATCGGAGAGGACCCGATCGAGTGCCTGAAGTGAGGTCCGGTGACGTGGTTACCGCCAAGGACATCGAGGCCTAGTCGCACTGCCGAACCAGCCACTGGGGTGATCCAGCCAGCCAGAGGGAGACGACTGCTAGTATCCTGAGTGAGTGAAAACTTCTTACAAGGGACTCAGATGACTGCACCTCTTCACCAGAATCGACTTGAGAGAGAGAGGACGTCCAGCTTCTGCCAGCAGACTTCATCTCTTCCCCTTTGATCTGAGGAGTGGTGAGAGGCCTTTGGCCGCAGTGACACCCTGTTTATTGTTCATATCTGCACTACAGTAAGGGCCCCAAAGCCGGCTAACCTAGGACACCACTACTGGCCAGTAGTATAGGGAGGTTCGGACATTGTTAAAGGGAGACTTTAAAGGGACATACACCCCATTCAGAGGAAAGCCTTTAGAGACAATTAGCCTCTCTTAACTCAGGGCTGACAGCAAATAGCTGCAGTTACTGAGTTGCAGAGTGCATAAGTAAGATTTCTGTACTTATCATAATATCTTTTTGTCAAAGTTAATTGAGGTATATTAGGTGATGGATTATAGCACTACATCCAGATTTATTTTTGGTAGTAATCGATTTTAATAAAAGTATATTTTTTATATAAATAAATGTATTGTATTTGCAAAGACAGGGATGTGCATTTGTGTGCTATTGTGCTCTGCCTGAGAAAAAAAAGGTAGCATCTGCTTCTGCAGCCCAAATGGTTTTGTACAGTGAAAAAAGTGTGACACTAGAACACACAAAATAGTCATTCTATAGGTGGTAAGATATAGGGATACAGTAACCACACACAGAGACTCGCATACATAGTGAAACTGCAGAGACTGTGTCATAGCAGAGGCTGTGTTATGGCTCTGAGCCTGGAAGTGTTGTACAGCTAATATGGTACACAATGGTCTGGAAAGTGACAATATGCGCAATCCAGAGGGTGGGTCACAGCTCAGCTGTGTGGTGTACTAAACACAGTACAGAAGGAAATGTATGCACCACAAACAGAACCTAGTACATAAGGTCACAATTCACGGAAATTTTGCATCTGACAGATCAGAGAGATCTAAATATGTAATTTGTTAAACACAGCATAGGTTGAACAGCCTTACTTGACAAATAAGGCAGCATAGACTAGATCACACCAGATGCTGTGTCATGGCTCTGGACCTGGAGAGCACTCTGCAGCTAACACAGTAAACAAAGATCTGGAAAGTGCCACAAGCAGAGTCCAGTGCCCAGTATCATATTCCAGGCTTGTCTCGCAATCTTTGGTCCAGCAGCGGCTTCCAAGGCATCGCCAAGGACACACCAGTTCAGATTGCTGCTGTATAGAGACCAGCTCAAGCAGCATTAAATGTCTTGGTTTATAGACAGAAAACATCTAACAAATACTGCGAATGTTGATAAAAGAGACAAAATTAGTACAAAAAAAAATAGCAAAATTATATTTAGAATTTTCCTTGGCAGAGCTTAGGCAAAAGCATAAAGCCTCCTAAGACACTAACACAAACTTAAGGTTTAACAGTTGGAGGTGAGGTTATATGGGTGCTGGCTTAAAGGGGTTCTAAACCCTCCGTTTTTTTTGCCTATATCTACTGCTAGCATGCAGTAGATATAGGCAAGAAGTTTAAAAAAAAAAAAAACCCGCTTGAACTGGTTTTAAACTTACCTCGTTATCGCTGCTCGATCCCGCGCCGAGAATCAGGAAGTGATCGTACAGCCGCAAAAGGATCGTGGGGCGGGCGCATGCGCAGTTCCGATGCTCAGCCGGGAGACGAGCAGAGACGCAAGGTAAGTCTATGGATGCGTGCACCCGCCTGCAGACACCGCTGGATCGGAGAGACAGAGCAGTCAGCGCTGGATCGGAGTGACGTCACACCGCTGGAGGGACACATGAAAACATGGGGAAAGAAGAGGAAGATCAGAATAAGAGACATCATTTGAGGTAAATGCTAACATTTACATGGGGGGGAGGGGAAAAAAATGTTGGCTTTAATGTCACTTTAAAGGTTTTGTTTGCCAGTGTCCAAACCTCCTGAAGTTCTCACTATAACCCATATGGCCAAGAATATCTACATTCTTGTGTTCCTCAATGGACGATAAAGGAAAATATGTTAAAAATGCCAGTGATGTCATTGTAGCCCCTATATAATATACATATATGTGCTATCACAGCGATTCTTGTTCCTAACTGTAAGGAGTTAACTTGTCCCTGTGTGTGATCTGAAGCAGAGATTTGTGGGGATTGCAGTGCAGAGCTGACACTGGGGATTGCTAATAGAGCTCTTGCGTACTACCACTCCCAGGATGCTGTGCGAGAGGAAGGAAGAGGGGTATGAACTGCAGCTATTGAGCATGCCCAGTCTGACTGGGGGATCTGGAGAAGACAGGCCTGTGTGTAATCATATAGCTCCCTCGCTTCCTGCAAGTGGAAAGCGCCAGGATAATTTTCAGGTGTGCAGCGCATATTATTTCCAGAAACTGAACGTCTCAAGATACCTTGGGACTCATATGTAGTTTCCGGGTGGTAATGAGTGGGTCTGCAGGAGTAGCAAGAGAGTAGTGTGTTATTTAATCAACACCTACAGCCCATAGCTGTCTTAAGGTGCCCATATACCTTATTATTATCGTACAAATGTATTCGTACGACAAAGAATATATCGTTCAACCGTCGACCGATCGACCCACCCTTCACAGACCGCCTATCGTACGATGGTCGTACAATCGTGTTTTTTCCCGTACGATAGTATTCGAACGACGGAAATTAGCTCACGACACGTTCAAGTGGGCGTCTTCGTCCTAGTGATGTTCTTAAAACCCTGTAAACACACAGCTTTCGCCCCCATGCTTGTTTGACACAAGCAAATGATGGATCTCGATTTTTTTTTTTGCAATGTCTGCCATTATGGTTAGTGTAGCTGCAATTGGAATTCACCGCCAACACAAGTCAACTTGAAGACGACTATGGTCCAAGAATTGGCTGCGGAAGCGTGACAAGTACTCCCACGTTTGTCTCCTGAATGAATTGAGGGAGAACAACCCGGAGGACTTTCGTAACTAGCTCAGGATGCCTGATAAAGCATACAGAACCCTGCTGACTCTGGTCTCCCCACAGATTCGTAAGGCCGACACAGTGCTGCGCAAAGCCATCCCCCCCGACCAACGGCTTATAGCCACACTCCGATTCCTGGCAACTGGTCGCAGCTTAGAAGACTTGAAGTTTTCCAACGGAATATCAGCCCAGGCACTCGGTCGTATTATCCCAGAGACCTGTGCTGCAATCATCAATGTCTTACAAGAGGAATATTTCAAGGTAATGTTTTTATTATTTTTATTCGTGAGACAAAATGCAGAGAATTACCTAAATAACTACACACGTGAACAGTTATTGAACATATTTAACGCTACCCATGCTAGTGACATTTTGCTGCAAAGTTATAGATTGGTGTATGTATTTTGGCCCACCCACCCCTGCGAATCAGAATCTTGTGCAGGAACCCCACCCCAAAATCTTGGCTCGTGTATATGACTCAGGTCCTGCTGTGATCATTTCTCTGGCCTCCGTACACACTGAGTCCCCAAATGGTCTACATGCTTGTGTTGCTGTTGGTGGGAGGGTGGTGGCATGCATTGTGGTGCAGCTAGCTGCTGGTGCCAGTTTGTTATTTGGTGTAGGGTTTGTGTTTCAACATCATATGTCAGGCACGCACTACCTCTTTGTCCCGCTGTATGTTGTTCGCTGTCGCAAATGGTGTGTGATGATTTGGAGCACCATTGTCTGTGCGTACTGACGTTGATGCTGCTCCATGCTTCACATCTTCAATGCTGCCACTTGAAAGAACAGAGCACTTTCATCGGGCTGTTTATCAAGTGCCGCAGATGCCTTGCTAAGGAATTCATAAATAGCATGGTCTGTTGCTGCCCTCTTTCGTGGCCTCCACACAGATGCTGCAGCTGCAGAGGGTCCTGGTTCTGCCTCACATGTCTCTTCCAAGCAAACACTGTCCTGTGCATTGACAAACAATGAAAATGTAAATTATGAAGTATGTGTTGCAATATATAACAGGTCTAAGGCAATGTCTATTTCAGTTTCCAACAGATGCTGCAGGTTGGAAGACGATAGCCAATCAATTCCAGGACATATGGAATTTTCCCAACTGCGGTGGAGCCATTAATGGGAAGCATGTACGCATCCCACCACCTGCTAATTCGGGATCTTATTGCTACAACTATAAAGGATACTTTAGTATCATACTGCTGGCCGTAGTGAATGTGAGCTACGAATTTGTCTACGTCGACATTGGATGCAATGGGATACACTCTGATGGTGGCGTCATGGAGCGCATCGACTTCTACCAGCGTTTACGTAACAGGGCTTTGAATTTACCGCCCAATGAGAATAAGGAAGCACTGAACTTTGTATTTCTTGCCGATGAGGCGTTTGCACTTGGCGAACATCTTTTAAAACCCTTCCCTATGCGTGGTCTCTCCCCAGAGCAGCGCAACTTTAATTATAGGTTGTCACGTGCTAGATGGGTGGTGGAAAATGCCTTTGGCATAATGGCTAACCGTTTCCGAGTCCTACACACAGCTATCAATCTCTCTGTTAGTAAAATAGATCTAGTCGTGTACTGCGGCTGCACTTTGCACAATTACCTCAGGCGAAAGACCACCTCATAAATGCCTTTAAACATGGCAGACCGAGAGGACCTTGTAACTGGCAGGATGCAGCTTGGGGAGTGGCATAATGAGGGAAAGGGTTTGGACAGCTTGCGGCCCATGCATTCCCGTTTGCCTACTACATCCGCACGACAGAAAAGGCTCAAATACACAGCATACTTTATGAGCCGTGGGGCCGTTGAGTGGCAATCACGAATGTAGTGTAGCTAGGGTTGCCACCTGTCCAGGATTTACCCGGACAGTCCAGGTTTTGAATGCTGTGCCCCGGTTTCATGGCAGCAGAAACCCAAACACAAGATGCCAGGCAGACAGGGGCAACCAACATTAAGATAGGGGCTACTGGCCCCCCACTGAAAATAGTATCAACTGTGATATTTACATACGAATAGACAGCGCTATTTCCATATGAATAAACTACGACTCATTCTCCAAAAATCTCCCAAAAGATATTATAAAAGAGTTCCACAGCTATGGGAATGTGTGCAAGACATGTAATGAGCACTGATTGGTAGATAATGCACGGGTTGCACAAGCAAGGACATTTGCCATTTGTTGACACCCAAAAATTATTTTTTAAACATACAGAGTTTTGTCAGATCCATTTTCCACATCATGTAAATAACCCAAACCACAGTATTTCTAAATTAAATGGTGCTCCTTTTGATGGCATTGGAATGGCGAATAAATATTGCGCTCAAAACCAACACGTCTATAGCCTGCTCTAAATCATTGTGCCTTTTATACAACTATTAACATATAAGTAATCTGTACAATATATAGGCCAACATAGATACCTCCAAAAAAAGTGTATATCAAGTTGGACACAGATGAAAGCACCCTTAACAAAACAACACGTCACATGCAGCAATACGGTGTAATGCAAAGGCGGCAAATGGTGATTTTACTGTATTGGTTGAATGTGTTACCCTCAGAGGCGGCTCTAAAGTTTGCGAGGCTTTAGGCGAAACCTAAACATGAGGCCCCACTCAGGCCTGTGGGCTCTCACCAGGGCTCTGTGGGGTTTAACCAGGCTGCTGAGACCCCACAGAGCCCTCCAAAGAGCCCTGGTGAGACCCTATAGAGCCTGAATAACCCAGGGCCCTGTAGGGTCTCACCAGGGCTCTGTGGGGGTCTCACCAGACTGGTGAGACCCCTCAGAGCCCTGGTGGGACCCCACAGAGCCCTGGTTAAACTAGGGCTCTGTAGGGTCTCACCAACATCAGGGTATTGTCTCACTAGGGCTCTGTGGGGGTCTCGCCAGCCTGGTTAGACCACTCAGAGCCTGGTGAGATCCCACATTGCCCTGGTTAAACCAGGGCTCTGTAGGGTCTCACCAGCACCAGGGCTCCGTAGGGTCTCACCAGGGCTCTATGGGGTCCCACCATGGCAATGTGCGGTTTCACCAGCCTGGTAAGACCCCTTAGGGGCCTGGTTAAACCAGGGCTCTGTGGGTTCTTACCAGGGCTTTGAGGGAGCCTCACCAGGGTAGCAGGGCTCTGTGGGGTCTCACCAGGGCAATGTGGGAGTCTCACCAGCACCAGGGCTACGTAGAGTCTCCCCAGGGCTCCCACCAGGGCTCTGAGGGGGTCTCACCAGCGTAGCAGGGCTCTGTGGGATCTAACCAGCCTTGTTAGACCCCACAGTCCCCTGGTAAGACCTCACCGTGGCGATGTGGAGTCTCACAAGCACCAGGACTCCATAGGGTCTCACCAGGGCTCCATGGGGTCTTACCATGGCTTTGTGGGGTCTCACCATGGCTCTCTGGGGACTCACCAGGGCTCTGAGGGGGTCTGTAAAGGGTTGTAACTTTTTTTCGGTCGGCGTTATTTACTCTAAACTTCGTACGAATCGTTTTAAGTAAAGTTTTTTCCGGAATAGGAGCATGCACCATGCTTCCATGAACAGCTTGGCTCAGTAACCACGCCCTCTGACGGAGCTAACGGACGACTATTGCATCTGGATGTGAGTGGGCAAGGGTACAGCAACATGGAGGGTTGTTCAACATCCAGAGAGCATCCAGATGACAATGGTGCCAGACCCAGAGCAGCTAAGAGGGCCTCTTCTATGAGTCTCCAGGAGATGGTAGATTTGGTGGAGATTATGGAGTGGGAGGATTACGATTATGCCTCCAAAAGGAAGGAAAAAATGTGCAGAAGAATAAAGTTTTACAAAAGGTGATCGCCTGCATAGAAAAGAAACACCATGTCACACGGTCAAAGGAACAGCTCTGGAAGCGGTGGTGTGACCTCAAAATAGGAGAAAGGACACAATTACATTCCAAAATCCAAAGGATCATACAGAGAAGTAAGTGGTGTTCTTTCAAATACTGGCAATGCAGACATGTGTGTGTGGTATTTTTAGGCCTTTATAACATGCACTGTTATGTTACAGGGGAGTAGGGCAGCTTTTTGACATGATTGCACTTTGTTTCTTAATAAGTCATATTGGGACATAATATGATTTAGAGAAGATTATTCTATGAGCATGCCAAGCGTGTAGTTTTGCTTGTGTTACATGCATGCCATACTCTTGGAGTGCATTAACTTAACAATGGTTACCCATGCTTGTTCTTACAGGAAACCATGCAGCAGGTGAGGATGTAACCGCTGCAACTCAAAGTGTGGTTGTCACGGAGCATGATAGCGGGCCGGGTCACGCCAGCGCTCCTGAATCTTTGTCATCACTGCGAGTGGCTACTTCTACCACCTCTTCTTCTGGTAGGTTTAGTTGTGCTCTATGATGCTTTGGGCCATGGTGTTGATATTATTTGTTTGTTCCTTTGAATTCAAAATTTTACTTCGATTATATTCAAAACATGCAGGAAGTGACTTGGAGATGGATGAGGAGCCTGGACCTTACCGAAAAGTTGCATATGGTATGTACGCTTTGTGAAACTTATCCCAGCAACCGTGATGTCTCAATTAGTACACTCAACTGGTACACAATGTTTGTGGTGTTCACAGTGCATGATCTTACACAGCCTGGTTTGGTTGAAAAGGACCATGAGGGCAAAGAAGGACCATTTGACAGCGCATCCGGTGGTATTAGCATGTCTCAACAATCTTGTTTGATTTCATTACATGACATTTGATTTTTGTGTTATTAGGCTATGTGATTTACATTGTGGAGCACAAGCTTGACATGTGTTGTCTTGAGGACAGGGAGTGTGAGAAATATGATGCATGTCAAAGCTGTGTATCCGGTATTATTTTCTCTTCCTCAACAGTGCACAAAAAAAGGTCTATGACACACAAAATGCAAGTATGTTAATGCTCATGTACTTATCCTTACAGACAGCAATGTTGATGTCTGCAGTGTGGAGGATGAGGAGAGGGAGCAGAAGGAGGATAAAGCGGATGGGAGTCACAGTGTGTCCTCTGGTATGTTCTGTTGTAAACTATAGATGAGACATACTATTGGAGAATGTAAATCGTGCATTTTACCTTTACTACATAATTGACAGGCGAGGATGTGGACGTGGTCCATGTTGACGACGATATGACGTAGGCTTCATTAGTCAGCAGCAACAAAGCATCGCCTGGTATGTAAATGTAAGCGGGTTTAGGGTGTGGCGGCTTCACAGAGGGAATCACACGTAATTGTCTTTTAAACAAGATAACGTTTATTACCGGAGAGCCGGTAGTATGAAGAATATTTACAATAGTCAAGCAAGCAGTTTCACTCCAGGCATGGAGACACAGGTACACAGTACAGTCACTTCTGATGTAAGCGGTAGTTGTATTCGTTAGCACTCTCGGCACTTCCCACGGACTGGCACAGTCTAAACCCAAGCACACAATACGTATCTGTAAGGCTGATAACACTCTACACGGAAGCAGCGGTATTCGTTCCGTACAGGGAGATAGGAGTCTGGCCCACTCTTCCCGCATTCACAGCGGGTACACCGGTTTGGCTATAAGCAACTGGGAGTCTTTCATCTGACCAGGATTGCCGATACAGGACTCCGTAGGAACCCTGAACTATCCCTCACAGGCTATGGAAGGCTATGTGCGGTAATCATGCGCTGCTGTGGAATAATCGACGATATCTCAGAACATCTGCGGGAGCTCAGGAGGTCACTTGGGGATCTCATGGAGGAGATCCATAAATTATGAAGTCTCCACCTTTGTAGATACCTTCCATGTTGCCATGTTGGCATGTTCACACTGTTCTTCATATATGCTGAGTGCTGGCTACCCAGCATCTGTACATAATATATTTTTATACGTTTATACTTGCGTTAAGTACTTCATTTTGTGTTATGCAAGATTGCAATGGAGAAGGACATTTCTCAAGGAAGCGGGAGTACATGTATTTGTGCCTTGAGGAGGGCAAAACATGCTTTGTGTTGTCATTTGATGTCCAAATGAGGAGTCATCTGACAAAACAAGACAACCCAACAAAAACACAGGCAAAGGGGACATGTAAGTACTGCAAGAAGCTGAAATTATTTTTTAACAAATTACATTTGCTGATGATGTTTACACATGCAGGGTACTACACATGAAGGAGGTGTGCCACAGGCATTTCTATTGACACATACTGTGCAGGACCATGGGCGTATCTGCCGCGAGGCAACCAAGGCGTTAGCCTTGGACGGCCGATTGTAGGTGTGCCCATAAAATGCCAGGGTCTCAATGTACTGGCCCGCGGACCAGTTGCCACCCTCAAGCTGGTACTTTGTGGCCGACAGACATGACTCAGAAGTCGCGCTGTTTCAGTGAACCTGGCCGAAAGGATAGAGATGGATTGATTGCTAAGGTCTGCATCAGACACTAACAATCAACCACTGGATCACCAGGGACCAACGTTCCACCTCACAGCCTCCTCCCTGCAACAAGGTAAGCAGGAGAGGGAGCTGTGCATTGTATTTTAGGGGCGGGGGGGGAGTTTATGAAGGGTGGCAACATTTTATTAGTAGAGGGTTTGTTTTTGTTTTTCACGTGTAGGTCAGGGGGGAATAGAAGTGTATTAGGCTAAATTCTACACTTTATTTTTGGTGGAGTTTTGGAATTTTGCGTCAGGAACTTGCATTTTCATGCACAAGAAATCACTACATTTGTGTTGACAAGTGGCAGCTGTCATCCAAGTTAATAATCAGGTGACAGCAGTTGCATGTAAACGCATGCACATCGCATGTAAAGATATGGTTACATTCGGTTAGTAATCAATCACTCGCCCTGGATGCAATGATTGTGCATCCAGGGAGAGTGTTTTCTAACAGCATGTAATCATATCACATACCATTACATGTGGTATGCAGGCGTTTACATGCAGCTGCTGTCACGTGATCATTAACTAGAATAGGTGACAGCTGGGATTTCTGCTGCAGGAAAATGCAAGTTTCGGATGGAGGAATCCCAAATTGCACCTAAATCTACAGATATGGATGTGGCCGTATTGTGAGTGTATATTACTGTCTGCAGTACTTAAACTGGATATCGTTAATTTTTATTGGAAAGTATGAAATGTGGCAAGCGGCCCCATGCGAGAAAAAAAATTGTCGAGTGGCCCCAGAGACGGAAGAGGCGGGGTGCAAAGACAGAGGAGGCGAGGGGGCTGAGACAACAACGGAGGAGGCCTCGCCGGAGCTCCAGTCGGGCAGCGAAGATGACTAGGAGGCCGCGTGGGGCACAGAGGATGAGGAGGCCATCCAGTCGGGCGCTAAGGACAAGGAGGCCGTGTTGAAAAGAGGTCAGGCCATGCAAGGTAGGAGGACTGTGCTGGCAGAGCCCAGCATAGATTCTGCACAGCCCAACAAAGAGTCTCAGGTGTGAGACCCTTTGGTGGGCTCTTCGGGATCCGTAGGGGGCTCTGCAGTCTGCAAAGGCCACTACAGATCCTGCACAATCCCCTTGAGATCCTGCAGACTGCAGGGTCTCAGGGGGTCTCTGCAGTATATGTGTGGGGCTTTGTCAGGTCTCAGGGGGGCTTTGCAGTATCCATAGGGGGGCTCTGCAGCTTGCAAAGCCCACCACAGAACCTGCTGAGCCACCCTGAGATACTGCAGGCTCTCATGTGGTCTCTGCAGGATCTGTGGGGGGCTTTGCTAGGTCTCAAGGGGGCTTTGCTGGATCTGTGGTGAGCTCTGCGAGGTCTATGGTGGACAGAGCACACCATAGATCCAGCAAAGCCCCCTGAGACTGCAGGGTCTCCGGGGGGCTGTGCAGGATCTGTGAAGGGCTCTACCGGGTCTCAGGTGGGCTTTGTAGGATCTGTGGCGGCCTCTGCAGGGTCTATGGTGGGCTCTACAGGGTCTCAGGTGGGCTTAGCAGCCTGAGAACCTGCAGAGCTCACCCCAGATAATTCACAGCCCACTTGAGACCCCGGAAAAAAAGTGGGGGTGGGGGGGGGGAACGAGTTTTATCTTTCCTAGGGCAGCCCCAAAGCAGAATACACCACTGTGGAGGACATCGTCAGGGGTATTTTGCTGTTCCTGCATTACATACTTATGGATGCACATTGCAAATGCTCGGCATAAAGCATAAGTGCTATGAGGTACAGTTACTGCATGTTTCCTGCAGTGGCCCATCACACTCACATAAAAGACAGAAGGATGCTTGGCTGAGGGCCAGTATAACTGGCTCACCTTCTGTTTTCAAGGCATCCGCGCATGTCTTCTGGAAATCGTATGACTTTTGATGAACGACAATCACATACACCGTACGATCATCGTACGACTTGCCGGAGTTTTTCAAACACGCAGGAAAGAAAAAAGTCTTACGATTGTACAGTACGGTCAATTGGGCACTACACATACACCTTGCGATTGTCGTACGAAAAGTCAACCGGTTACGATCGCCGTACGATAATCGTGGGATGGGATTGGGATTCTATGCAAATTGTATCCATTCAGTCCCTCACAACATCAGCATTCTTTAGGCCAGGTTCACAACGGCGCGATCCGTGACCATGCGGCAATCATGCACAATACCACGTGGATTGTCGTGCGGTCATGGAGTCGCCCACCAACCCCCAATCGCGCTGGCGGTGCCATTATTTTCGAATGGCACCCCAGTCGTGCCGGGCAGATAGCACTTTTCCCCGCCACGATCCCACCCGTGTAATCGAACACAATCACGGCTAAAACAGCCACGTGTCATATATCGCAAAAAAAGGTACCTTTTTTCTGTGATTGCCGTGCAGCTTTAATCCCATTGAAATCAATGGGGCTGTGTGGCAATTCGCTGAGTGCAATTGTGCACGATCACGCGGTCCTGGGTCACGCTTCCCGGATCACCCAGGTCTGCACCAGCCCTAACAAGGTAACGTCACCTCAGTAGTACAAACGACTTAAAAGAGGACTATGAGGTAAGTGCTTTTCACTCACCTCATAGTTCTAGCCGAACTGTGACAATGAGACTGTCACAGGTCGGCTCAGTAGATCGGGAGGTTAGCGAACACATACCGGGTTCGCTCACCTCTCGATCCTGTCACGGCTCTCTGCCGTGACAGGGGTAGGGGCTGGATTACCCTCTCCCCGCTCCGATCTGCCAGCGCTGACTGGCGGAACGGACGGGGCGGGTACAGCTGGCTCTGCCTCTAGATAGGCAGAGCCAGCTGTCACTCACGCAGCTGGGCGGATCCCGTCATCTAAGTCGGGATCCGCTCCGGCTGCGGCGTCTCAGTATACCGCGAGCTGTAGCTCGCGGTATACTGAGCTTAGGGTAACGGGAGGACGCTAGTTTGTGTCCTCCCGTTACCCTAAGGAGAACTATGGGGAAAAACACTGACCCCATAGTTCTCCTTTAAGAGAAAGTGACTGTGCAGCGCTTAGTGTCGCAGAGCTGGAAGTACTGCATTGACTGAAACAGTTATGGATTATTTACATTTAGATTGCAGACAGGATGGGGATCTGTGAGTAATATGAAAACCAGGGCACCTTAATTAAGGCAATTACAAATGCAACAGTACTTTTATTAGCAAAGCTGGAGTTCTACCTAAAATCATGTTGCTACAACACTCCACAACATTCCTTATGATGTGAAGTTAATGATCATTAAAGTGTATATGCAGTAAAATATTCACTACCTTTTCCTCTAAAGAAAATGTAATAATTGGTGATCAGCTGTACATCATTTTTTATGTCTGAAATGTCTGCATATGATTCTACTTCTACTTCACAGATGCACTCTTTACACACTTTGCAGACAAACTTAAAAGTTCAAATGTTACATTGTTTGCTTCTAATGTAGCTTGCACACCAGCTATGAACATTACCTGCTTGACATTATCTCTTGCTTGAATTACTAATGGCACAGAACGCTTAACCAAAGAACTATAATATCATATTTAGGCACTCATAGACATGAGATAACCATTGTCTGATCAGGTTGATCACATGGATCAAGAAACAGTTATGAGGGGAATACAGTAACGCACGTAGAACACTTTTCTGGTGATATGGTGCCTTTAAAACGATTTGCGCCTAATTCATTAACCCTTAGCAACCAATTACGCATGCCTGGCCCCGTTCAGCTGCAGGCCAGGAAATTCCTCCGCTGAATATAAACAAAGGGGCTGGGCATAATGGCTGACATCATTACCCAAATATAGCAGAGGGACCAATTCCCCATCAGGTCTGCTCTGCTACCGATTCAGAGCATGGAGTAGGCAGATTCCATAGCCAATAGCAGGCTGTCTCTCTCTCTTCACAAGGTAGTCTTGTCTCTCCCAGAGCAACCCATCAGGCTCCATCCACCCAGGGCAAAAGCCCTCTGTGTGACAGTTGCAGTGTCTGGTCAGACAGCTCAGTAATGGTATGGACAGTGTGACCTCAGTGTACCTCTGAACCACAAATGACAGTGCTTGTGCCAAATTCATGTACCTATTTTTAACAGGTACATGAATGTGGGGCAAGCGTTGACATTTATCATGTGAATGCATGATGGAATTCTAAAGAGTGCCGTAGACAATCTATGAATTCCAGGGTACATGCTTAAAGGAGAACTATGAAGTGAGTGATTTCCACTCATCCTCATAGTTAGAGCCGACCTGTGCCAAAGAAGATGTCACAGGTAGGGTCTATTGATCAGGAAGTGAGCAGAAACATGCACTGATCTGCTCACTTCTCAATCATATCCCTGCAGTGAGCGGAGACTGTCAGTCATCGCTCCCCGCAGGGATTTGCCCCTCCCTCTCCGATCCTCCAGCACTGAGTGGAGGAACGAACGGGGCAGGCACAGCTGGCTCTGCCTCTAGATTGGCAGAGCCAGCTGTCACTCACGCAGCTGGGTGGATCTCAACAGTATTGTCGGGATACGTCCTGGCTGCAGCGCTCTCAGTAAATCGCAGGCAATAGCTCACAATATACTGAGCTTTGGGTCATGGGAGGATGTTAGTACATGTCCTCCCGTGACCCTAAAGAGAACTATTGGGAAAAACACTTACCCATAGTTCTCTTTTAAGTACACACTGCACCCTCTGTGGACACCTCCAGGCTGATGTGGAAAATGGAAAAATCTGACACAATCCCATATCTATGGCAGGTTTATGAAACCCAACTGTCTAGCATCGGCTGTCATCAAACCATTGTAACACACTTACCTAAGATTAACAGTTAACACTGTTAACTGAAGGTAAGTCTTTTCAACTTTGCTGAAGGCCAAAGCAGTTCAAATTAAGAACACTGTCACTTCTTTTTTTTTTTTATGGAGGCATAGAAAACTGTTGTAGGCATGAATGCAGGCTTGCTAAACCTTCCTGTGACAGATAAAACTCAGGCTATTCTGACAGGCAACGCTTTGGCAATTGCCTGCCCCTTCTTGCCTAAAATTACATCCTCATGGCATCAGGCCCATTCTCAGCATCCCAAAGATGCCGTAACTAAGAAAAAAGTGTGCACTGCATGGCAAATGCGCTGTACAATGTACACAGAAAATACAAAATTGCTACTGGGGAGAGGAAGATTTTTGGCAAAGTCTCTTCTGCCAAAATTCTCTACCTCCCAGCCATTTTGTATTTTACTTTACTTACGCTTTAAATGATTGGTTTACATTTATTAACTGATAGATCATATTCTTTATCAATGTTTTGAATATAATACCATGTGTGTTGCATCACTTGATATTATGATTGATGTCAGGCTGCTCATTTGGGATTGCTCATACCATCACAAATCACAACATGTATGCCCACCTTAAGAAAAAAATGATAGGAGTGTGTGTGTGGGGGGGCGGGATTGGGCATTGCAAAATAGTCTAATTACTTCCTGTGCTGGCCCCGCTCCTCTGCCCCTCACTTCCCTAGACAAACTTTCATCCAACTGCCAGGGTAGGCATGAAGGGGAATACTTGAGTGTAACTTGAGTGCAGCTCTGAGTCCACTGATATCAGATCCTAGATGCCCGCACCCAGCAGCAGTTTTGGGCCATCTGGATGTCTATACAAGGGAGGCTTTTACAGATAAATAACATGCATTATATGTTCAAATATAATCTTACAGGAACATTGTTGTTGAAATAAATGGTCTGATGACAATGCTGCAGAACTAGGTATGGCCTTTTTTCACATGGGCGTAAATGACAGGCGTTTGTTTCATGTTAATTAAGCTTTCCAAAGTAAAGGTCTGGTCTTTCAGGGCTCATTTACACCATAGCATTACATTTATTGCAGGATAGGGTGCAAACAGTGTGCACTATCACACAGCTCACCTAGCACTAGGTGTGTTGTACTGCCATTCATTTTGAATAGGCTCTTAATGAATAGAGAATGGTCTAGTACAGGGCTCAAAATTTCCACTTTGGCGAGTAAAAATAAGGTGAGGGCGAGTGGAAATTTGGGTCTCCAAGTACCGGTCCGCGGCCCAACTCCGGCCCGCGAGCCGGTACTATGTGGCCCACAGCCAGCTGACAGGTCAGGTTCACGGTCGCAGACCGCGTACCTGACTTGCGGGAGAAGCTCCACGGTCTGCATCGGATGTAGACCGCAGAGCAGCTCCTGTCAGCTCTGGCTTCCTTCGGCTGGAGCTCTGACAGTTCTGAGCTCCGGCCGAAAGAAAGAATGTATGTGAGCAGGATCGATTGATGCCTGGTTATCTGGGAGATGATAGTGAGGTCTGCTGACCTCACTAATCACTCACAGATAAACCAGGGATCGATCCTGCTCACAGCCTCCTCTCTGCAAAGACGTGAACAGGTGAGGGGGCTAGAGGGGGAAGGGGTTGAGAATTTGCAACTACCACCATTTTATTCTATAGGGTCTTGGCATTCAGAAAATATATAATGTTGGGGGGTTTTAAGTCATTTTCAGGCCTAAAATGTGGAATATAACATGGTTGCAAAAAATGAAAAAAGGGCCTCAGTCATGAAGGGGTTAAGCTGCCCATATACCTTACATCCATCGCACGACTTTCGTTATGCAATGGTTGTAAGGTCATTAAAATCTCGTACGATCTGCCCATCTTGGACAGGCAGATCGTACTTGCGATCATCGCAAGCCCTCCGCGCTGAGGGGCGGGCTTCCGATGATTGCAGTGCTGAGCGGGCAGTGCGGCATTCGTCTTCCGACCACGCCACCAACCCGCCAAAAATCGTACGCGCTGCCTTTGCGAGCAGTGTGTCAGGTCATTTTCTCCTGGGCACCTCAGCTGGCGAGAGCTCACGAAGCTGAGCATGCCGAGATTAACAATTTCAACTTCAGCCAATCGGCTCGCGCGTATAAACCGGCGCGACATCTGGCCGGTTGTTAAGCACGAGCCGATTGGCTGAAGGTGCAGTCAATCAACTGACTGCACTCAGCTCACACACTGCACACAAAGCTCCGTGCCGGATAGCTTTGCCCCACTCTGCACGGCTTCGCGTGCAGTGTGTCACGGCCTTAAGGGTTAGGTGGGGCAACTGGTGGCTAGTGACTCTTAAGGCCTGGCTAGTAGCTCAGGACTTGACATTTTGAGCCCTGGTCTAGTACACACAGCGTGTATGTGCCGCATTGATCTTGCCTGCAACAATTGGCAGGCATTACGAATGACGTTTAGCATGCATTAGCATGTCTAAGGCAAGACTCTTTTCCTTGTTTTTTTCTCACCCACCCAAAAAAGGCCTTAGGGGAGCTTCAGAAATCACTTTCTAATGCCTGTGAAATGCAACTAAAGCATGTCTGAAATACAAATTAATTATATATATTTCCTGGTTCGAAATCCGAACGCTCTAGCGCAGCAATTTTTTTTGAGAACGAGGAGAGACAGCCAGGAGAGAGAGGAAGGAGAGACAGCCAGGAGAGAGAGCAAGGAGAAAGCCGGGGGACAGAGTGAGTAGAGACAACCAGGAGACAGCTATGGGGGAGATCCAGGAGAGAAAGCCAGGAGAGAGAGCATCGAGCGACAGCCAGGGGAGAGAGGGAGGAGAGGCAGCCAAAATGTCTAAAAAAGTCACAAATTGTTTGCAGAGATCCATGTTTTTTTTTTGGTATGAGGAACATTAAGGGCAATATGAAAAATAAATTGCAAAGGAGAGAGAGATTGGAAATGTACAAACCGTCAGAGCACATTCACAGTGGAGGTTTACACCAGTACTGTGCATGAAGCGTGGCTGCATACAAGCAGGAAGATCAGGAACCTGTCGTTGCCCCTGTCCGCCTGACATTGTGACATCTTGAGCACATACCGGACTCAAAACCCGAATCCCAGAGAGGTGGTAACCCTAATCCTGGTCAGGACACTATCGACAAGAAGTTTGCTTGTGTGGGTTTCCTCCAGTCAGGGCTGTAGCTACCATGTGGCGAGTGAGGCACTCGCCTCAGGCACAGCTACGAGGGGGCCTGGCTGCACACAATTGTCCCTGTTGCCATGGCGAGCATAGGGCGCCCTGGCAATAAGGGCGCCAGGCTGCCAACACAATAGAAAAATGTCACCAGCACACCATAAGTTGAAAAGGCAAAATATTTTATTGCCAATAGCTGTATCTCATTGGCAAGCGCTTTCGGGGCCTCACAGGGTCCCCTTCATCAGGCTTAGAGATTATCTGCCATCCGCAGTCATTTCGATCACCCATCCTCATCAAGTGGGAATCCCGGTAAGGAATGCGGTATGGTCCCTGTTTATTCAAGGCGGCCAACACAGCCGCGGCTCGGCAGGGAGAAGAGGGGTGGCGAAGGCTCGTTTCTCCTCGGATCTCAGCTGCTCTCCCCAGCCTGTATGGGCAGAGGCAGTGGGGATCCGATAAGAAATGGAGTGCTGCAGCCAGTGTAGAGGGGGGTCGGAGGAGGGAGCTGTCATCCAGGATGGCTGAGCAGTGAGGAGAGAGCCGCTCGTCCAGGATCTGACCTCAACCCGATAGAACACCTTTGGGATGAATTAGAGCGGAGACTGCGAGCCTGGCCTTCTCCTCCAACATCAGTACATGACTTCACAAATGCGCTTCTGGAAGAATGGCCAAACATTCCATAGACACACTCCTAAACCTTGTGGGCAGCCTTCCCAGAAGAGTTCAAAGGGTGGGCCAACTCAATATTGAACCCTATAGACTGGGATGCCATTAAAGTGCGTGTAAAGGCAGGCGTACTTTTGGCAATATAGTGTATATAATTGTAACCCATACAAATAAATGTAATAAAAAACATAAATAGGCATTTCAGAGGTGTTTTAGGGCTTGCTCACACCAAATGTGGACCAGATCTGAATGAGTTTCTTCACATGCAGTGCAGTGTGTTTTGCCCCATTTTTTAATCTAAAATCGGCTTTCAGTGCGTTCCAGAGCAGAAAAAATAAGGCACGTTGCAGTTTTTCCACATGCTTTGGAATTGAACGCTCTGGTGTGAACTAGAGCCCAAAATACCATTGGAATACATTGGACGCAGTATGGATCCGTTCTCTAAGGGCTCAGTCACACTAGATGCAGTGCGTTCCGGCCCGAACGCACTGCGGCCGGCTCACTTTTTAGTGGGGTAGGAGGGGGGCATGACGGGCCATTCAAGTGAATGGCGCTGTAGCCACGCCCTCCAGCCGCAATGCGATCCGCCGCACGGGATCGCAAGGCACTTTGTGCCTGCGGTCCAATCAAAATAGTGCTTGTAGCATTTTGATTGCACCTCACAGGTTCGGACCGCAGGCACAATGTGCCTTGCGACTGGAGGACGTGGCTACGGCACCATTCACTTGAATGGCCCGCCACGCCCCCTCCTACCCCACTAAAAAGTGAGCCGGCCGCAATGTGAGGCAGTACGTTCCGGCCAAAATCTGGCTGGAACGCATTGCATCTAGTGTGACTGAGCCATAACTGCTCTGCTCCACCCTTGGTGTGAACTAGCCCTCAATTTTATTAAATAACAAATTGCAAGCAAGATGTGGACTGCTGTAAGTGCCGTGCAGATCTGCAACCACGCCAAGTTTCCTCCCATGTAAGTGCTTTTTACAACTAATGCGGTAAAGAGAGCAATGGGATCCTAAAACGGTAATGCAGTTATGCTAGCATTTCAGTTCCATTATTGGCTGTAGACATTTGCAAACCGTTCTCACTCGGTGCACCTGGAAAGCACTCAGTCCAACAAAAGACAACTGCGTCCCTGCTCGTCTCCGTATCATCCTCACCGCGGTTGAGTGGCGCCGAATGTAATAACAGCCAATCAAATAGCGGGGAAAGACGCGGGAATTTATCCGACGGGAGGATAGAACACCGTGGCTGTTTTCTGAGGAGAGGTACGCTGAGAGGAAAATTCTGTTCGCTAGGTTTGTGCCTGTATTTCCTGTAACTGATATATCGCTGTAGTCGCTAGAATTACCTGTGAAAGGATTACACACTATTCCCCTCTGCCCATAAGCAGCTGTAGATTCCAGCTATGCGCTCTTGAAGGGGCAGTCTTCCTTTTTGTAAACTAAAGCTCTCGGTTGCTATTTACTTCCTTTATTTAGGTCCGATGTGTACACATTTTTTTTGTTTAAATTGTCATGCTAATCTAAACTGTAATTTATCATAATGGCAAAGTTTCAGAAAACCAGTAATAAAGATGGAGAAGAAATGGAAGACGAGGCATCGGCAGTACAGTAAATAGGTGGAGAGAAGTTCATTTTTGCCTGATGCATTAGTAAACTTCTATAACTGGTCAAAAAAATCCTTTACCATTCATGACATATGGCAGTGGTGGTTCCTGCAATAGATTAAACCTGTGCTTAAACCTGCGCGGGGGCGGGCTTTGGATGATCGCAAGTACGATCTGCCTGTCCAAGATGGGCAGATCGTACGTTTTTTAAAGTACTTTACAACCCTCGCAAGACAAAAGTCTTGCGAGGGTTGTAAAGTGTATGGCCACCTTAAGACTGGCAGAGGGGGCTTTAGGGACCCAAAAGATGCAGTTACACTTTAGCCCAGCTCCTGGCTGCACTTCTAGCGTTGAGTGCCCCTCACAAACCCTGGGCCCTCCTGGGACTGGTTCAAATTGTTCAGGATTGCCAGCAAAGAGGATCGGTCAAAAAACTATGAAGTAATCCCCCCCATGTGTGAACTCGGAAGCATTATGCTCAGAGCACTTCTGGTTTTTTTTTAGCCCATTTGTAAAAAATTTTAAAAACGGTGATTGTGTTAGGGTTAGTTCACACCATAAGCAGTGCGTTCTGGTCCGATTCTGGCTGGAACGCACTGCCTCGCATTGCAGCCGGATCACTTTTTTTCCAGGCTGGAGGGGGCTCCTGCTGCAATGCGATCGCCCATGCGGGATCGCAAGGCACATTGGGGGGAATTTATCAAAACTGGAGCAGACGAATCTAGAACAGTTGCCCATGGCAACCAATCACCTTCTCTCTTCAGTTTGTTCAGTTAAGGTTTGAAAATGAAAGGTGGATGCTGATTGGTTGCCATGCACTGCTGCTCCAGATTTTGTCTTGATAAATTTCCTTCATTGTGCCTGCAGTGCGGTCTGGTGCAGTGCGTTCAAAATGCTGCAAGCACTATTTTGATCGCACCGGACCGCACTGCAGGCACAATGTGCCTTGCGATCCCGTGTGGGCTATCGAATTGCGGCCAGAGGGCGTGGCTACGGTGCCATTTACTTAAATGGCCCGCCACGCCCCCTCCAGCCCGGCAAAAAAGTGAGCCGGCCACAATGCGAGGCAGTTCGTTCCGGCCAGAATCGGACCGGAACACACTGCTTATGGTGTGAACTAAACCTAAGGCCCCATTCACACTTAGTGATTCGCAAATCGCGCGTTTGTTGCGCGATTTGCATTTTGCGCGATATCGCGCAAATGCTTGCATTGAAAAGCATTGAATCGCGGCAAAATCAGCTCCAAAAAGGGTCCTGCTGTAGCGACTCACGACCCGCGACAGCAGGACCCTTTGCCCCATTGCCATGCATTGGAGAGCGATATCGTGCGCTAAATAGCCGCGATATCGCAGGAATTACCGCCTGATAAATCGCTCAGTGTGAATGGGGCCTTAAGCTGGCCGTATACCTGTCAATTTTTTCATTCAACCCATGGGCTGAAAGAAAAAAATTTACGCAATTCCACCATCAACACAAACAGCGAGTCGATCAAGGAATCACCGCTGTTTGCATTGTATTCTGACAGGGGCCGCCAGCTCCTGTCAGAATACCCAATCAGAGCAGGCAGCTGATTGGCTGCCGGCTCTGATCGCAAGATTTTCCAGCAGGCTCCTTCGATCAGGTGATCGAGGAATGCTGGCTGAAAGAGAGCTGACAGCCGCACACACATTAAAAACCGGCCAAAATGTGGGCACTTTATGGGTACTTTAAAGGAGAACTATGAGGTGAGTGCTTTTCACTCACCTCATAGTTCTAGCCGACCTGTGACAATGAGACTGTCACAGGTCGGCTCAGTAGATCGGGAGGTGAGCGAACACATACCGGCGTTCGCTCACCTCTGTGATCTTGTCACGGCTCTCTGCCGTGACAGGGGAGGGGCTGGATTCCCCCCGATCCGCCAGCGCTGACTGGCGGAACGGGGGAGGGGGTGGGTACAGCTGGCCTCTAGATAGGCAGAGCCAGCTGTCACTCACGCAGCTGGATTGTAAAAAATTTTAAAAACGGTGATTGTGTTAGGGTTAGTTCACACCATAAGCAGTGCGTTCTGGTCCGATTCTGGCTGGAACGCACTGCCTCGCATTGCAGCCGGATCACTTTTTTTCCAGGCTGGAGGGGGCTCCTGCTGCAATGCGATCGCCCATGCGGGATCGCAAGGCACATTGGGGGGAATTTATCAAAACTGGAGCAGACGAATCTAGAACAGTTGCCCATGGCAACCAATCACCTTCTCTCTTCAGTTTGTTCAGTTAAGGTTTGAAAATGAAAGGTGGATGCTGATTGGTTGCCATGCACTGCTGCTCCAGATTTTGTCTTGATAAATTTCCTTCATTGTGCCTGCAGTGCGGTCTGGTGCAGTGCGTTCAAAATGCTGCAAGCACTATTTTGATCGCACCGGACCGCACTGCAGGCACAATGTGCCTTGCGATCCCGTGTGGGCTATCGAATTGCGGCCAGAGGGCGTGGCTACGGTGCCATTTACTTAAATGGCCCGCCACGCCCCCTCCAGCCCGGCAAAAAAGTGAGCCGGCCACAATGCGAGGCAGTTCGTTCCGGCCAGAATCGGACCGGAACACACTGCTTATGGTGTGAACTAAACCTAAGGCCCCATTCACACTTAGTGATTCGCAAATCGCGCGTTTGTTGCGCGATTTGCATTTTGCGCGATATCGCGCAAATGCTTGCATTGAAAAGCATTGAATCGCGGCAAAATCAGCTCCAAAAAGGGTCCTGCTGTAGCGACTCACGACCCGCGACAGCAGGACCCTTTGCCCCATTGCCATGCATTGGAGAGCGATATCGTGCGCTAAATAGCCGCGATATCGCAGGAATTACCGCCTGATAAATCGCTCAGTGTGAATGGGGCCTTAAGCTGGCCGTATACCTGTCAATTTTTTCATTCAACCCATGGGCTGAAAGAAAAAAATTTACGCAATTCCACCATCAACACAAACAGCGAGTCGATCAAGGAATCACCGCTGTTTGCATTGTATTCTGACAGGGGCCGCCAGCTCCTGTCAGAATACCCAATCAGAGCAGGCAGCTGATTGGCTGCCGGCTCTGATCGCAAGATTTTCCAGCAGGCTCCTTCGATCAGGTGATCGAGGAATGCTGGCTGAAAGAGAGCTGACAGCCGCACACACATTAAAAACCGGCCAAAATGTGGGCACTTTATGGGTACTTTAAAGGAGAACTATGAGGTGAGTGCTTTTCACTCACCTCATAGTTCTAGCCGACCTGTGACAATGAGACTGTCACAGGTCGGCTCAGTAGATCGGGAGGTGAGCGAACACATACCGGCGTTCGCTCACCTCTGTGATCTTGTCACGGCTCTCTGCCGTGACAGGGGAGGGGCTGGATTCCCCCCGATCCGCCAGCGCTGACTGGCGGAACGGGGGAGGGGGTGGGTACAGCTGGCCTCTAGATAGGCAGAGCCAGCTGTCACTCACGCAGCTGGGCGGATCCCGACATAATTGTCGGGATCCGCTTCAGCTGCGGCGTCTCAGTATACCGCGAGCTGTAGCTCGCGGTATACTGAGCTTAGGGTAACGGGAGGACGCTAGTTTGTGTCCTCCCATTACCCCAAGGAGAACTATGGGGAAAAGCCCTGACCCCATAGTTCTCCTTTAACACATTTTAGGTATCGCTACACACGCTGAAATTTCAAGTGAACTGTAAACTGATGAGCTGTAAATGTTTTTAAAAGCATCACCTATAGACAATTTTGAGTATCGTACTTTTGCTGTTTTGTAGGCATGCCGCATTTTACTGTGCAGCTAATGTAAACATGCCCTAAATAGATACCAAAACAAGCCTCAAAACTACATGTGTCTGTAAAATGGTTAGTGACCACTAGGAGGCAATGAAGAGCCCTTGTGATTTAAGATCTTTATTGGCAGTGTACCAAGTATACACCAGGGGTCAGCAACCTTTTACACACCGAGTGCCATTTTTGCAACCATCAGACAACCAAGTGCCATTGAACAATAGTGCACCATAGTATTAGCAAATTTCAGTTTTTGCACTCAGTTGTACTGCTAATAATAAGTTAAACTCACTAATTATTTGAATGTGTTTAGCTTGCCATTAGCAGCACAACTGTAAGTGGAAACATTTTATAACTATTGCACACACAAAATATATTTACATGTACTAAAAAAGTAAACTGGACTTAGTTTTAGTGTGATCCCTGTTTCTGTATTACCTTAAAACTCCAGACCAGCCCTAAACGCTGCACAGGTTTTTTACATACCTGATTACCCTGCAGACCTCAGATCAGCACCAACACACGACAGACCCCAGACCAGCACCAACACACGACAGACCCCAGACCAGCACCAACGCACAGCAGAGCTCAGACCAGCACCAATGCCTTGCAGAGCTCAGACCAGCACCAATAAATGGCAGAGCTCAGACCAACACAAACGCACAGCAGACCAACACAAACGCACAGCAGACCTGAGACAAACGCACAGCAGACCTGAGACCAACACAAACGCACAGCAGACCTCAGACCAGCACCAACGCCCTGCAGACCTCAGGCTAGCAACAACACACAGCAGACCTCAGGCCAGCACTCAGCCTCATAGTTCGAGCCGACGTGTGACAATAAAACTGTCACACGTCGGCTCAATAGATCGAGAAGTGAGCGAACACATACCGTCACTTGCTCTCTTCTCGTTCATGTCCCTGCAGAGAGCAGTGACTGTCACTCACGGCTCCCTGCAGGGATTCCCCCCTTCCCTGTCCGATCTTCCAGCGCTGACTGGCGGAACGGACTGGGAGGGGGCGGGTACAGCTGGCTCTGCCTCTAGATAGGCAGAGCCAGCTGTCAATCACGCAGCTGGGTGGATCTCAACAGTAATGCCGGAATCCGTCCCGGCTGCAGCGGTCTCAGTATACCACGAGCTATACTGAGCTTTGGGTCAAAGGAGGACGCTAGTTTGTGTCCTCCCGTGACCCTTAGGAGAACTATGGGGAAAAACACTGACCCCATAGTTCTCCTTTAAGTATAAGGCCTCATTCACACAGCGTACAGTCGGGCCCAGATCCGTGGGGCGTGCATGGCCGTATCCTGGGAGGGACAGGTGCTGCGTGTGATTGTACGCAGCAGCCTGTTCTTCTCTATGGGAGGACACGGCCGTATGTTCATTCACCCGAGCTGTGCGGATGTGCGTGTCCGTACTTGTACGCAAACAGGATGGATCCAGTCTGCGTCCAAGCACGGACACCCGCACAGATGTGCAGCTCGGGTGAGCGTATGAGAGCGTATGGACGCGTCCTCCCAATCACACACAGCACCTGTCCCTCCCGGGAGCGGCCTTATACGGCTGCTCATGCACCATGGATCTGTATGGCCCAACTGTATGCTGTATGAATCAGGCCAAAGGCACGCATGCAGTCCCATGCAAGTGCACAGTAGTATCAGCCACAAATAGCTTTGAATTTATTCCTGTCCTATATAAATATTGGTGTAGGAATAAATTCAAAGCTATTTGTGGATCAAGATATTGCAGTGCATTTGTGGGGGCCTGTGTGTGTGCAGGTATGAGGTCTAATGTTCGAGGGGTGAGCAGTATGCAAAGGGAATGTGGCACATACATTACTATTGCAGGGTGATCCTCCGGCTCTGTGCACTGTGCTCTGACTAACGATGGGCAGTATGGTGACAAAATCAGGCGGGGAACAGAAGATCCTCTCAGTCCGGCAGGCGGGTGAGCGATTCTCCACCTTCGGCCCTAGTGCTGCAGGACCTCGAGCAGACTGTCGAGGGCCTCCTCAGCGCGGCTCCGCGCACGGACGTCTTCTGATCACGTCAGGGAGGTGGGTGGGACTTCAATCTGACAGCCGTTTTGAGTTAAATTGAAACAATAAAATGAGTTTGCGTGCCAGCAGATGTGGCCAAGCTGGGCACGAGTGCCGGGGGTTGCCGACCCCTGGTATACACGCTATTCAAGGGCTTTGTACAGAAGTGTGGAGTTTTGCAGCGCACCGCAAAAAAAATGCAGCAGGTCTGCATTTTTGTGCACCGTTAAAACACACCCACATTGTGTGTGTGGTTTTCTGTGTGTCCTTGTGGTGACCACTGTATGTGTGAAAGGGCCCTAATTCACAGCAAGTTGACAAAGTGAATTTGTCAAAAAATGGTCATTAAAAATTATTTTTAGTGTATTGTTTTACTGAAAATATCTTAGTGCGCGGACTAACGATGGGCAGTATGGTGACAAAATCAGGCGGGGAACAGAAGATCCTCTCAGTCCGGCAGGCGGGTGAGCGATTCTCCACCTTCGGCCCTAGTGCTGCAGGACCTCGAGCAGACTGTCGAGGGCCTCCTCAGCGCGGCTCCGCGCACGGACGTCTTCTGATCACGTCAGGGAGGTGGGTGGGACTTCAATCTGACAGCCGTTTTGAGTTAAATTGAAACAATAAAATGAGTTTGCGTGCCAGCAGATGTGGCCAAGCTGGGCACGAGTGCCGGGGGTTGCCGACCCCTGGTATACACGCTATTCAAGGGCTTTGTACAGAAGTGTGGAGTTTTGCAGCGCACCGCAAAAAAAATGCAGCAGGTCTGCATTTTTGTGCACCGTTAAAACACACCCACATTGTGTGTGTGGTTTTCTGTGTGTCCTTGTGGTGACCACTGTATGTGTGAAAGGGCCCTAATTCACAGCAAGTTGACAAAGTGAATTTGTCAAAAAATGGTCATTAAAAATTATTTTTAGTGTATTGTTTTACTGAAAATATCTTTTTGGAAAACAGTTGCAACAGAAAAAATTGCAACTACAATCCTTTTATTATATATATTTTTTGAATTCAGAAAATGTATTGTTTTAATCTGTGCTTTAACCCTTTCGCTGCCAAGCCCTCCGGAACATTTTTCAAATCAGCTGGCCAAGCCATTTTTGCATTTTTTTTGCATTTTTTCCTATTGATTTGATTTTCAACTGCTGGGTTGCTAGCGTTTGTGAAAGACCCCCCAAACCATATATTTTCTGAAAGCGCAGGCCCGGTAGAATAAAAAGATGGTGATACTAAATTTGTAGGCTCTGCGATAATTGCGCAAAGGTTTCTCAAATTAATATTAAACCGATAAAAATACACAATTCAATTGTTAAAACACACCAAAATCAGTATCCGTGCACAAAAAAAATAATTTTCTGACTAAATCTAAAAGATAAAACTGTATTGAGTTAATAAATAACAAATATTAGCAAATTTGTAATTGCGCCTTTTTGCGAAAAGGTAAAAAAATGAAGGTATGCAAAACTGTAAATAATCGACTTATGTAAAAAATTGTTTTGGTGTTTGTGTTGTGATAAAATGATACAGGTGTATATTTAATTGCAACACAAGGTATCACAACGCATGGCAATGAGTCACAAAGCTTTGCCATGCGCTGCCACAGTTAATTTAATGTTTTTTTT
>NW_017308507.1:33942-58211 GCF_000935625.1 Nanorana parkeri
TTTTTTTTTTTTTACTATATAATAAAAAAAAGTACCATAAATGTAGAAAAAAACTAAGTTTCCCTACGTTATGTTATAAAACATTTATTCTTACCCATGTTGTTAGTAAAACATAAAAGTCTGGGTCACTTCCGGTAAATAGACACCAAACATGTCAAGCCTTAAAATTGCGTGCGCCCGCAAAATCGCAAAAAAACTCCCATAGGCGACAATTAAAACGCTTTTACTGTTCATCAGTTTAGTGTTATCAGTGATTAAAGGAGAACTATGGGGTTAGGGATTTTCCCCAAATAATGGGATTTCATTTGCTGGGCGTTTTACAGCGCGTCGATCAGCGCTGTAAAACGCCCAGGTGTGAACACGGCCTTAATGGCTCTAAAATTATTGCTCCCACTCCGACGTTTGTGGCAATATGCAACATGTGCGGCACGTAGGCGCACCGGATGCATATATGCGTGTGTATGTGGGGGCCGGGGACTTAAAAAAAAAATGTTTTAAAAAAAGTTATGCTTTATTTTTTTTAATGAATCTTTCATTTTTGTATTACTTTTTTTTTTTTTTTTATCAAAGGGAGTTCGTATACTGAACTCCCTTTGATCTCCCGTCACAGAGCCGTGCAGGTCCCGGCCGCATCGGGCACAGGGGATCTTTCGACCGGCAATGGCAGTGACGGCTGCTGATACAAGCGCTGGAGCGTCTCTCGAGACGCTCCATCGCTTGACTGTAAAGCTCCCGGCCGGCCATGTAATCACAACGGCCGGCCGGGAAGCTGCTCGTCGGGCTCCACCGTCCTCTCGTCACAGACGAGTGGATTTTTCAAGCCCTGGCTATGGGACCGGAAGTGATGCATCACTCCCGGTCCCATAGTACCTCCCAAGCTTCCCCCCGACACAAGAGAAGCCTTAGGAGGGGCAGCGGAGTCCGGGAAACATGGTGGGGGTGTCTCGGGGGGAGGCAGCTTTGCCGCCAGAATCGCTTCTACTGTAAAGCCGACAGTCGGCTTTACAAGTTTAAACAGAGTCCCGACGGCAAGTCTGTTTGAACGGGCCCGATGGTCCCCTAAGGCTTTTCCCCATAGTTCTCCTTAGGGTAACGGGAGGACACAAACTAGCGTCCTCCCGTCACCCTAAGCTCAGTATACCGCGAGCTACAGCTCGTGGTATACTGAGACGCCGCAGCTGAAGCGGATCCCGACAATTATGTCTGGATCCGCCCAGCTGCGTGAGTGACAGCTGGCTCTGCCATCTAGAGGCAGAGCCAGCTGTACCTGCCCCCTCCCCCGTCCGATCCGCCAGTCAGTGCTTTCCCTGCCACGGCAGAGAGCTGTGACAGGATCGAGAGGTGAGCGAACGCCAGTATGTGTTCGCTCACCTCCCGATCTACTGAGCCGACCTGTGACAGTCTCGTTGTCACAGGTCGGCTAGAACTATGAGGTGAGTGAAAAGCACTCACCTCATAGTTCTCCTTTAATTAACACTTCCAATGTGTTTGCATGCGGTTCTGATGCGTTCTGTTGTGCTCAGGTGCAGCTAAATTGGGGCAAGCAATATTTTTTCTGACTGTATCGGAACGGACTGCACTAGTAAGAACAGAACACCAGAAATCCCATTGGAAAGCATTGTGATGTGATTTTGATGCAGCTGCCAAATAGAATGGACTGCATCACAACTGCATCTGGTGTGAACCAACCCATTAGTGGCTCTTTGTTTTTAACAACGTTTAACATGTTTGTATTGTAGCGCTCACCCCCGAAGGAGCCGCTGAATAACCGGATATTTCTATCCCCCTACACCAATGTACCGCCCAAAGCGTGGATCCACAGCACACCAACACACCTTTGAACAGTTTTATAGCAGATTTACTTACAAATCAGAGATGAACAACTATGATACAATAGTAATGACAGAAATCCCCAACAATATTGTGTATGAACAGGCTGAGGCACTCTGCGACCCAGTAACTGCAGCTATCTGCTGTCAGTACTGAGGTATGTGAGGCCAATTGTCTCTAAAGGCTTTCCCCTGAATGGGGTGTATGTCCCTTTAAGGTCTCCCTTTAACAATAAATGTCCGAACCTCCCTATACTATTGGCCAATAGTGGTGTCCTAAGCTAGCCGGCGTTGGGGCCCTTACTGTAGTGCAGATATGAACAGCAAACAGGTTGTCAACGTGGCCAAAGGCCTCTCACCAATCCTCAGGTCAGTTGAAAAGATATGAAGACTGCTGGCAGGAACTGGGCGTCCTCTCTCTCTCTCTCTCTTCAGTTCAGGCGACATACAGGGAAGTCATCTGGGTCCCCGACAAAAGGTCCTCACCCATCCAGGATGTTTGCAGTCCTCTCAATTGGCTCCCTCTCTCTCTGCTGGGCTGGCTGGGTCGCTCCGGCGGCTGGTTCAGCCATGCGACTAGGCCTCGGTTCAGGCGCTCGAACACAGTCTCTCTGGTTCAGCAGATGAACATCCGTCCTTCAGAGTGCTGCTGTACAGATTCTGTGTGTCCCAATCTGTCAGTGGGAATCACACAGCTCTGCTGCATGCAGTCCTAATTCACACAGTGCCGCACACAGGCCTGTCTCTTCCAGATCCCCCAGTCAGAGTGGGCACGCTCAGTCACTGCAGTACATAGCCCTCCTCCTTCCTCTCGCACAGCATCCTGGGAGTGGTAGTTCATAAGAGCTCTATTAGCAATCCCCAGTGTCAGCTTTGCACTGCAATCCCCACAAATCTCTGCTTCAGATCACACACAGGGACAAGTTAACTCCTTACAGTTAGGAACAAGAATCGCTGTGATAGCACATATATGTATATTATATAGGGGCTACAGTATTTTTTAACAATTTTTCTACGAATAACCTTTAGGGCCCATTCACACCATGTCCGGATCATCTCCAGACCAGACCAGATTGTTTCTAGACCCAAAATGCACCCTAATGTATCCCTATGCTATTGCTGGCCTCTGTTCACACCAGCGAAGTCCGTTCCAGACCAGACCAGAAAAATACTGCTTGTCCTATTTTGTCTGGTCTGCAATGCACTGGAACACATAAAAACGCATCAAAAAAACGCACTGGAACGCACCTGTAAGACCATTAAAAAAAAAAATCCAATCGCGGCAAAAAGGCAATGCACTGCGTTCCAGATCTGGTCCAGAAAATGGTGTGAACCTTCCCTTAGGTCTCATTCACACCACAGAGGCCTTATGGGGACACAGCTGGTTTTGAATTTTATGTTATACATATTTGAAGTTCAGCATATACTGTAATGTTCATATGTCGTGTACATGTCATATGGACATATACATGTCCATTGTAGTCTGTTTGACAGGTATATTGTTCTAGCATCCAATTTATACTTTTGATGGAGTCTCTGGACCAGTGAGTTTAATCGGAGTAAATATAGTCTGTATGCACAAAGCTGCTGACCTGTATTGCATGTTCTTTATGGTTTACATTAATCATAGAGGTGTATTTGGTTCAATATGCACATCATTGTTCTAAAACTATGTTTTAATAACCATAGAACTATAGAACTATGTTCTAATGTGGCACTGAACCTGCAGTCTTGAACAAACAACTTGGGGGCATGTGAATGAGTCCTAATTTGTATAGCTGTCAAACAATGTTAATTGTGCTTGCACAGCTAACAGCATTTTTGGTTCATACGGATTTAATATACAGTATAGTTGAAATATAAAGGTGGTAATTCCATTATGCTTCCAGTTTTTAGGTCATCACTTATGCTAAAGGACCTTACGCCTCCTCTCTAGCATATACACTGAGTGGCCAGTTTATTATTGTAGGCAAATTAGCTATAAATTTGCGCTGAAGTTGCTAGAGGGCCAGACCATTATAAATAGGGAAGCAGGTTGTTTACCACGACAGTAGAAGTGATATTTTTTTCGGAAGATATGGGTAAACAACGCGATTTAACAGCCTTTGAACGTGGGGTGATTGTTGGCGCAAGCAAAACAGCAGAATTTGTTAAATGTTCAAGAGGGGCTCATTGTTAAAGTGTTTAAAGACTGGACTGTCAGCCGAAAATCTGGGTCTGAACGTGCGAATTGTGGCCGTCAGTGACTAGTCAATGTTAGGGCAGAACGGAGAGTGGCAAGACTGCTACAAGACAACAGAAGGGCAACAGTGCACTGTCAGATTCCTCGCATCACCTTTCAACATCTCGTGGAGTCATCTCGTGGCCCAACGAAGTCATCTAGTGGAGTCATCTCGTGGCCCAACGAAGTCATCTCGTGGAGTCATCTCGTGGCCCAACGAAGTACTGATGGGGTGGTCATAATAATCTGGCCACTCAAGTGTAGTGCATCTGCTATTTCATTATAGTGTTGATAAATGTGTGATGGACCGCCTGGTACCTTGACTGGGTACCTCCGTCAGAATTCAGCTTCCTCCACTTTGGAACCAGAAGATAGTATTTATAGCCCAAACCTCCTATAATAACCAGGCAGAACTAGTACATATTATGGTAGGACCAAGAACTCCCTTTATTGAAAACCAGCACAACATACAGGTGAAACTCGAATAATTAGAATATTGTGCAAAGTTCATTTATTTCACTAATGCAACTTAAAAGGTGAAACTAATATATGAGATAGACTCATTACATGCAAAGCAAGATAATTCAAGCCGTGATTTGTCATAATTGTGCTGATTATGGCTTACAGCTCATGAAAACCCCAAATCCACAATCTCAGAAAAGTAGATTATTACATGCAATCAATAAAACAAGGATTGTACATAGAACAATATCGGACCTCTGAAAAGTACAAGCATGCATATGTACTCAGTACTTGGTTTGGGCCCCTTTTGCAGCACTTACTGCAATTACTTTTGCACGATATTCTAATTATTCGAGTTTCACCTGTAATGCAATCAAACATTAAAACAATGCAAGAAACCATCCCCTCCTCAGTGACCTAATGGTTTGAAAGCAATGGGTCACAGAATAGGGAGAGAGAAAATAAATATAATGGGATTAGCTATCTTTTGAGTGTCTATACAGCTACATCTAAAGTCAGCTATGTAAATCCCATTATTTGGGCTGGGCACACACCTTACAACCATCGCAAGGCTTTTGTCTTGTGATGGTTGTAAGGTAATTAAAAAAAACGTACGATCTGCCTATCTTGGACAGGCAGATCGTACTTGTGATGATCGCAAGCCGCGCCCCCCTGAGGGGCGGGCTTCCGATGACCGCAATGCCGAAAGGGCAGTGTGCGCTTGCGCACACCGGCCCGTCCGGCTTTTATCTTACGAACATGCTACACACTCGTTTTCGAACATGTTCCTAAGATAAAAGTCGTGCGACCTTACAGTAGTAGAGGGTGGTCTCCATAGTCCTGGTCCATAGTCGGTGGGAAGGAGGCTGGCCCCCAGGCCTCTGTGACAATAACAGTCTTCATCTTCATTGTCCATTGAGGGACACAGGAATTCTTGAAATTGTTAGACTGCCAGGTTATACTTGCCCCTACAGAAAAAGTGAGCTCTGCAACAGGATAAATGTTGGCCAGCACAGGATAACCCTGCCCACAACCATCATACCTTTGCTAGTGTCCTCAGGAGAGTGGATGTGTTTTCTTCAGCTCTGCTGTTCTGTCTGGGTGACTCAGTGAGATCAGTATACCCTGATCCATACTTTTCATCCCCTACTTCTATGTCTGCTTTCCAGGATCAAGATAGAGGGCATTTTAGTGATCATCATTGCTCTGGACTAGCCCAGGTGGATGTGGTACACCATCCTGGTAAGACTCCTGGCAGACGATCTGTTGCCTTTTTCAGAACATCAATGTTCTGCCCTGAGGATCATTTTGCCATGGCCGCTAGCTTTCACAGTGGCCGCTAGCTTTAACAGTGTGACTGTTTAGGTCTTGTTTTTCTTTTTGAGTAAGGGGTGTCTCTAAATCTGTTTTCTATGATGCTAGTAAGGTTACTTCTTGTAAGGTTTATCATCGGACATGGAAGGCATACTTCACTTGGTTCAAGTCTACGACTTCCACCCTAGGAGTTACTCCATAGGACAAATCCTCTCCTTCCTGCAGCTGTGTCTGAACCAGAGTTTGGCTCTCAGCACTTTGACAGCCATGTTTCAGCCCAGTCTATCTTGTTTCAGAGACTGTTAGCTTTGTACTCCTTGATTTACACCTTTGTACAGGGAGTCTCCCATGTAGTTCCCCGTTAGGGCTTGTTCACACCGAATGCGGTGCGTTCCAGAGCGGTAGCTGCTGGAACGCACCGCAATCCCTCACAAAACTTCCCCCTGCATTTTGGGGCGGGAGGGGGCGTGGCGGTGCATTGAATTCAATGGCAACTTTGCCTGCGTTCCGTTCCACTGCAAACGCAAAAAATGCTGCTTGCTCTACCGCTCTAGAATGCATTTGGTGTGAACAAGCCCTTACTGCATCTGCATCTGGTTCTCTCTGCACTTTAAAGATCACTGTGTGAACCCTTCAGACATTGCTCTCACTACTCTAAACTACAAGATTGTGTTTCTTGTAGCCATCGCCTCTGTGAGGCAAGTGTCTAAACTGGCAGCTTTATCCTGGAAGATACCCCTTGTTTTGTGTAGGGAAAAGGCGGTGTTGAAGCCCAAGACTTTGTTCTTGCCTAGATATTTTTTACTTTTAACCTCAACCAGAACATTGCTTTCCAATCCCTCTATCTGGCTCCAGTTCACTTTAAAGATTGTCTGGATGTGGTTCGGGCTGTGAGAGTCTCTCAGCCACTGCTTTTTTATTAGGAATGATTCCTTTTGTATTCTGGATAAACCCCATAAGGGTACACCGGCTTCTCTGTTTATCATCTCTAGGTGACTCAGGAAGACCATCATATAAACTTATGGTCTTAAGGATCAGGTTCCACCCTGTCCTATCAGGGCTTACTCTACTAGATCTGTGAGTGCTTCTTGCTTTTGCTTAATGCAGTGTTCCCCAGTTTGCCAGACTACCATCTGGTCTTCTATTTTTATTTCTCGAATTTTACCAGGTCTCATCTGATGCCAGCAGTCGGGCGCTAGGTCATTCATGCAGGCTCTTTGAGCTGTAGGCAGTTCCCAGTTTTCTGTTGTCTTTTCTTGGGCCTGTTAGCCTTTGTTGCTATGTTGCCCACCCCTCTGATTGCTTTTGGATGTCCTGACAGTCCAAAAATTTTAAGAATTCCTGTGTCCCTCAATGGATGATAAAAAAAAAATAGGATTTTTGTTCTCAATGTAAAATCCTTTTCTTCGAGTCAATTGAGGGACACAGATCCCTCCCTCAGTTTTTCTTTCATGCTCTTGGTACTACTTTGCTACAAAAATAGAGGCATGATGGTTGTGGGCATGGTTATTCCGTGCTGGCCACTGGATTTTTTTTGTTGCCGGTGTCCATTTCTCCTATAGGCAGCAGTATAACCTGACAGTCAAAGAATTTTAAGAATTTCTGTGTCCCTCAATGGACTCCAAGAAAAGTATTTTATAGTGAGTACAAAAATCCTATTACAATATTGTAGTTTTGGCAGTTTTACCTTTTTTAAGATGTTAACTTGAATTTGAGAATTTTATATTTTTTTTTATCATCTTATATAGGTATAGTGTGCTTTTTGTAGCTGTCATGAGATCAATGGAGGACCAGGTAGTGGAAGAAGTTGTCGGGTTTCATGATGACGAGGTAAGTCGATACTAAGTACAGAGTGAGTAATCCTCTTTAAAAATGACTCTTTAATAATCAAAATAATTGGAATATTACGTTCTAATTAAAAAAATATAGCCTCCGCTACAATTTTGATGTTCCAATAGGTTGTGTGTAGTAAGTATTACATATTGCTAGGGTTTGTCAGTTATTATTCCTGGTATTTGGAGAAATGGACAGACAACTTGTAGACATGTATTTACTGCCTGATGCCTTTTGTTCCATGCAGCATGTATTAAACAATAAAACAGAGAATGTATTGACCATGTAGAAAGTGAGGAAGATGTAGAAACAGAGTCAATGCTGTTCAATTCCCTGCTTTGGAAATTGGGGAAGTGATGAGAAATCCAAATTGTTATGCTTGTAATTGGAACAGGACATGGAGGGAAATCTTCTAATGAAGATATCTGCTGCACTGACAGCTGTTCAAGAGGGGGTTTCCCCTCATTCATGATTTTCACTCACTTTTTGTTATATTTTTGGAATGGAACATGAAGGAAAGGAACACAAATAGAGAGAAAAAAAAAGACACTTTTACCCTTGCCCACTCTATCTAAAAAAATTATACATAAAAAGATTTTCCTAAAGGTACACGTTAAACAAGTTTTGGTACAGGCAATAATGCAATTATAGTAATATAAGACTCACATTTTTTGGGGGGTATTCTACCAAATCCCAAAAGTTTTTACTACGACTCACACGTTTATGATACATTTGGTGGGGTTCTAAACATTCATCCCAAGCCAAGAACACAGTCTAGTGGTCCTTGGCCATAGGGATTTTTTAACACTTCTGTGGAAGAATGAAAAACACTTTCTTGACTTTCAGATAAGTGTGTGAATCATTCATAACAGTAAAATATAACCCACTGCTTTTGTACATTTATTTTTTATAATAAAATGACCATGGAGCCTTATGCCTCTTGGGTTTTTTTTTTAAGGAGAGCGGATTTATTTATGCAAAATTTCAAGAAACAACATAAAAACTTGGAAATCCCCATATAAATTCCATACTTACATTTCTTAAAGTGGATCTTGTTATAGAAAACTTCATTAGGGCTGTGCGCACAAATCTCCGCTGCGCTAAGAAGTGCACTTGCGGGTATCAATGCGCGCAAAGCACAAACAATTCCGCCGCGCTTAAAAGCACGTTGTATTCAGCTCTTTGGTATAAGGGAATTAAGTACTTCTGTAGTGCCAAGCAGAGTCAGGCAAGACGCTGATTCAGGTTGCAGTCTCTGTGTGGAAAGTCCTATCTTGACCACCAACTCCGTTTATTTATAGAGCAACAAAGGCATAACACACAGGAAGGGACGGCCCCGACAGCCTACCACTTCCTCCATGTACAATTACATCACAGATAGTAACAAGAGAAAAGGGGAGTGCACCTGTAGAGAGGGGGGCTCCTGAGATCATTTATCTGCTCTCCAGTCCTCCCCACCTCCTGTTGACTTTCAAAGGCAGAAGTCCGCAAATCAAAACAGCAGAGGGCCTACACAGTGGGCACCGAGACAAGCCAGGACATGTCTGCTGTTTCCCTCCATTCAATCCTCCCCAGAACAAAGGACACATGAGGGGAGGGGGTTAGTTGCTCAGCAACAGCCTGTGTACTGCCCCTTCCCTCCCCTCTCAGGCCGGCCCCTCCCGGGACCTTTGTAAGTGTTTGTGGGAAGGCTGCATGCTCTCTTCCTCGCTGAATGGTGGACTAGAGGCTGCGCTGAGGCCGGTCTCTGTCTGTGGATTCAAGGGATACGGACTTAACCCTTCCTGTTCTGCTCCACTGCTGCTGTGAGGACTGCTGGGATCTGTTGTTTTACCCGTACTGGATGTACTCACACGGTGCCTTGTTACCTGTTGGATTACCTCTTGCTGCACCTCTGACCCCTGGACTACTAGCCTTGTGACTCTGGATCTACTCCTGCCTTGGCCCGTTGCCTACCTTCTGGGTGGACCCTCCCCGTAGCCTGCAACCCCCCAGGACCTAACCCCGGCCTTTGTACCTTGCTTTGTACACCTGAATTCCCCAATAAACACCCCGCACGCCGGGTTCCGTATGATTTGCCTCTGTGTATTCTCTCTGCACTCCTAGTTCGTCACAGCACCAACATGGATGAGCAGAGAAGTGCTCATGTTCATTGCCCCGATCAGCCACATGTATGTACATCCGCCATCTTAGCCAGCATGGACCCCATTCAATACTGCTCAGAATGACCAGTATCTATTAAGATCATTCTACTTGTTCTTACAGATTTGAGACTATCTGCGGAGACATTGCTAATGCTGTTGTCAATATACGGTACTAGTACACCAACAAGGCATAAATCAAAGTCTTCTCTTCAAAGCAGATATGTATCCAAAAAGGATAGCTCAGCCACAAGAAATATAATACGTATCTCTCGTTATGCAGATTCTGCTTCGCTAATGTGTATAGGCGTTCACCGGCAATAGGTCAAACGCATTGCGCTTGATACTCACAAACCGGCAAACGCGCACACACACTGCAAACACGTCTCTAAGCCCATAAGAAGGTTTTCATACTGACCATTTTACCGCTGGCCGACTCAACCCAAGTACGCTCTGCTGGAGCATCCCTCGGTTGAATTAGAGTCAGGGAGACAGATGACAATCTATAGAACACACACACATCCTAATATAAAAATGTCCACATAAGTCCATATAATAAAATTTCCACAACAACCTTTACCCACATCTTTAAAATAACAACAAACACACCTTTTAGAAATGTTTAATAATGACAATCTACAAACTTCTAGATAATTGCGGGCTTTGTATTCTTTGCATACCTTATTTCTCTTTTCTTCCCAAGTCTTCTGACAGTGGCCATGTTTACTAAGGGCAGATTACTTGCTCTCCTTTTACTTCCTGGATTTCTGTAACATATGATCAGGACATGTGACCATGCACATAATCCTTGGGGAGGAAAATGCCTTTCCCTGAGATCTTGTGAGATTACAGATGAGATTTCCCAGCAATGCTCTGCTGATGACAAGGCAGTGTGCATTGCTTTGGCAAACTGAAGTCATTTTACCCTTTTGAAAGCAGGAAGTGAAATTTTTGGTCTGCTCCCTGCTCTCCATCCTGAACTGATTTGCTCGGGGATCCAGAAAACCATGGTGGGGATGAAGGAAACCGGCTGGGAGGGAGGCGGCCAGCAGAAGGGAATGGACCATGGGGGGGAGCGGACGCAGCAGCAGGCTAATTACAAGTGATGTTGGTGGCTGTATAGCTACCGGAATCACTTGACCAGATCCCCCTGCTGTACATTTAGCCTTGCTTGCCTGAAGCAGGGCTAAATGTAGAGACAAAACTTGCGTGCTCTCTGCTCCTCCCTGGCCACGGCTGCTGCAGCAACATTTGGCAGGGCAGCAGGAAAATTTACACTGCTGCGCTAGGGGGAGGCTGAGTAGCAGCAGCAGAAGGCATGCGGCAACCCATTCAACAGAGGGTTGCGACCTACTGATCTAGGATAACATAGTTGAACTGAACAGTGAGCTGAATTGGAGAATTTTTTATAAATCAACTATTTTGTCTTAGATTGTTCACTTTTCCTGCCTTCCCCAAACTATTCACCCTTTTGTGATTAGCCCTGTTAATAACAGGCTGAACCTTAAACTAAATGTTGCATAGCAGTGGTTCATAGCTTTTACTTGCTGTAGAGCAGTACTGTAACTACAGCACTGGCTACATGTTGCACAATACAGCATAACTGCAGTACAACGTGGTTCAAGTGCAGTAGGCACAATGTGCAGTAGTGTATCCCTGAACTGCAGCTATACTGTATTTATACTTCATTAGATTGCGAACCTACAGTCGTACTTCATTTTACTGCAGATATACTTTTTTGTACTGCATTTTTACCGCTATGAAACTTCAATGTACTGCAGTTGTACTGTTTTGATACTTCATTATATTGAAAACCTGCAGTTCTTAATTTTACTGTAGTTTGACTGCAGTTATTCTTCAATGTACTGCAGTTCCACTACAGTTATTTTTTGTAAGGGATAGTGAAGCCAAGGACTCCAAATATCCAGAAACAGAGTGAGGATCCTAAAGCTTCACGGTTAGTTCCTCTCAGGGGTGTCAAACTCAATTTAATCGTGGGCCACATCAACATTATGGTTGCCCTCAAAAGGTATCTGCAAGACTATGTAAATGTAAGTGATCTTTATCATAATTGCCTCTGCATTCGATTATCACTGGTTCTAGTAATAACGTAATACCTAGATCTGAAAGTAGAAGTCTAGAAAATGACCTGCTGGGCTGGATGCGGCCCCTGGGCCTTGAGTTTGACATATGTGCTCTATATGCTGCACAAATACACTTTATCTACCCACCCTTGGAAAGAAGGGGGAACCAAAACTTTCCAATGTTATGGTATAGCAGCCTTGGCTGCCATTAAAAAGAAAAATGAAGAAGACTTTTCTTGGCTGTGGTGAACATCTAACCGAGATAGTCATCATGCGATCATACGTGTCAAACACAGCTGACCAAAAAGGTGTAAGCCGAGGGCAGTCCCACCAGGTGTGTATGAAATCTCCAACATCTTTTCGAAACTTGTGGAAAAATTTAGTAACTTGGTAGGGCAGTGGTACCATCTAGTTAGGATCCATTCCATTCTTGTAGTCTACTGGCCACAGCTTGCTTATGGGTCAAAATAAAAGATTTAGAGATCTCACTGCTTGACAAAGTACAATCCCCTTCACACCTGTTCGAGGGTTGCTAATAGGAAATTCTAGTTCAAGGGGTCAAATGCCTTTTCAGCATCTAACTAAAGCAAACAAAGGGGTAACCAGGTCTTCTGGACATGGTCCATCAGAGTAAGGGTTTTCACCATGTTATCTCTTGCCTCGCTGTGTGGTACGAACCCTACTTGATCTAGATGTACCAATGGAGGGATGTCTTGCTTAAGTCGATAAGCTATAACCTTAGCAATAATCTTTAAGTCTATGTTAATAAGGGAAATTGGCCGATAACAAGGGCAAAGTGCAGGATCCTTGTTTTGTTTAAAAATAACTGAAATATGAGCTTCCTGTGATTGTCGTGGGAAAAGTCAGTCATCTGAAATAGAATCAAAAGTGCACTCTACGATAGGTAATAGTGGGTCATGGAGAAGTTTGTAACATAAGTCTGTAAATCTGTCAGGGCCTTGGCTGCTCTCTGAGGGAAGGGCGCCTGCCTGCTAGACTTATTACCAAATCTGTGAAAGCATACACACTCTGTTCATTTATTCAAGAGTTCCTGGAAAAGCAACGGATCTACATTAAAGTGGACCTTTACCCCCTCTCACTAAAAATCACATCAGCATGCGACTCTGCATGCTGATATGAAATCATCTTACATTCATTCGTTAAACAAACATTTTCATTTTACTTACAATTTCTTTTTTTCCCCACTTCCTGGTTCTTTATGACACAAATGATGTTAACGTGCACAAGCATTGCAACCTGGGAAGATTACATCAGCAGAGCATTGCTGGGAAATCTCATCTGTAATCTGGAGATCCAGAAAGTACAGGGAGATGGATCTCCGCTTTCAGTTTGGAATAGTCTGCAGCAGCCTCCTCTTCCAGGTCAAAATAGGCTTTTTGTGCTTCTCCCAGGAGAAAGGGTGCAATAATTCCAGCCCACTGTTCTGGGCGACAGCCTTCTCGGATGGCTGTCCGTTCAAACGCCAGCAGATAGGTCTCCACATCGTCATCTGGAGTCATTTTCTGCAGACAGCTGCGTGCACGTATCTGGCCTACCCCCCTGGCTGGTGGGTTAAGAGATCCCTGGGCAGTCATCCGGTCCAGGGTTTCTTTGAGCACAGCATGGTCTGTCTTTTGTGCTTCAGTCAAAGCTTCAATCTGCAAAGCTAGAAGCCTGTTGGTCCCTTGTTGCACTGCAACTGAGACAGCTACCTGTCTGTTAATCTCTTGCTGCACAGTGGCAGCTTGTATCAGGGCTTTCACAATATCCTCCATTTCCTGTGGTCTTGTACCTTTAAGGCCACTGTGAAAAATTGGCCGGTATAACAATGAATCCCACTTCTGACACCACTTGTAAGAAAGTCACTGGTCTGTACTCAGAAGTTTCCTGTATATGCAGATTTATTGTGAATCATAATGAACAGTCTCTTTCAATAGGGTGCTTTCTCCCTATTTAACAAAACAGCTTCTGGCAGCAGTAACACAAAACAAAAAGGCCTACTCCAACTTAGGAGTCTAACTACCAAAAGCATAAAGAAACACAGTCTTTAACACACAACTTTTAGCCAGACCTTGTCCCAGAGGTATTCAGACGCTCTCTAGTCTGTGTATACATCCATTCAGCCCAGAATGGATCTCTGTCTGAGCTCCCTCCCCCCTCTCAGTCACTATCAAGTGCAGGCTAATTAATAGAGAGAGGAGGTGTGCCTGTTGGGGCAAGGCTTAACTCCCTCCTAGCCACTTTCACTGACATACACAAAGTCAAATACCCTGTGACATATTCTCCCCCCCAGCTTAACACCGGCGTGGGAAGCGCCCTCCTCTGCAAACCCATGTACCCGGGACAGAGCATCTGCATTACTATGGAGGAGACCTGCCCTATGTTGCAACCCAAAAGTAAAGGGTTGTAAGGACAAAAACCATCTTGTAACCCTAGCGTTCTTGTCCCTGTTGGTGTACATCCATTTTAATGGAGCATGGTCCGTGACAAGGGTAAACCGTCTGCCCAACAAATGGTAGCGTATTGTTTCTACTGCCCACTTAATCACCAAACACTCTTTTTCCACTGTGGCATAGCGCTGTTGTCAAGGTAACAACTTCCAACTCAAATACAGAACAGAATGTTCCTCATCACCCACATATTGAGACGAAACTGCACCCAAACCCACCTCTGAGGCATCGGTCTGGAGAAAGAACCCCTTCCCAAAGTCGGGAGTCACAAGCACAGGTTGGGCACAAAGCGCTGCCCGCAGACCAGCAAAGGCTTCCTCAGCCTCGCTGTTCCACGTCACCGTGTCCGGACTTCTGGCTTTAATAAGGTTAGTGAGCAGAGCAGCCATTGTAGCGAAGTGAGGAATACACCTCCGATAGTAGCCTAACATCGCCAAAAAGGTTCTGACCTGTTTTTTCCTCAGCGGTCTAGGCCAGCTCTGTATAGCTCCTATCTTGTTAATTTGTGGTTTAACAAGTCCTCTGCCAACCAGATACCCCAAGTATCTAGCCTCCGCTAAAGCCAAGGCACATTTAGAGGGGTTGGCCTTCAGTCCAGCTCTTCTAAAAGTGTCCAATACTGCCTGCACTTTGTCAGATGGCTTTCCCAGTCCGGGCTATGAATGATCACATCATCCAAGTATGCGGCTGCATATTTGGTGTGGGGCCTGAGCAGCTTATCCATCAATCTTTGGAAAGTGGCTGGGGCTCCACGGAGGCCAAAAGGCATGATCCTGTACTGAAACAGGCCATCAGCAGTGGCAAAGGCTGTCTTCTCCCGGGCATGCTTTGTCAATGGGATCTGCTAGTAACCTTTTGTCAGGTCTAAAGTAGTGATAAACCTGTCTTTGGCTAGTTGCTCTACTAATTCATCCACCTTAGGCATGGGATAGGCATCAAACGTAGACACCTCGTTTAATTTCCTGAAGTCATTACAGAACCTGATAGACCCATCAGGTTTAGGCACTAGAACGATCGGGCTGGACCACTGGCTGTGAGACTCCTCTATCACTCCAAGCTCAAGCATTTTCTTGACTTCAGCCCTTACTGCTTCCCTTTTTGCCACCGGAATGCGGCATGATTTTACCCTTATGGTAACCCCTGGTTCTGTAACAATATCATGGGTAATCTCTCGGGTTTGTCCAGGGTTGGGGGAGAAGACATCTCTATTCTTCTCAACCAAGCATCTAGCCTCCTTTATTTGCTCTGGAGAGATTGTCACTGAAGGTCTTAGAGACTGCGGATCAGGCTTTGTGTCATCCACTGTGGCCGTGCAGGCCTCTCTAGTCCTCCATAGCTTGAGAAGGTTTATGTGAAACACAGCCTCCTTCTTCTGGCGTCCTGGCTGACTAACCTTATAATTTACTGGGCTCACTTTTTCCAACACCTCATAGGGTCCTTGCCACTGTGCTAGCAGTTTGCTTTCTGCGGTGGGTACTAGAACCATTACTCTATCCCCCTTTCCAAACTGTCTCACTGTGGCTCTCTGGCCATAGTAGGACTTCTGCATACTCTGAGCCTGCTCCATATGCTGGCGAACAAGAGGGGCAATTTGAGTCATACGCACCCGCATATCTCAAACATACTGGAGCTCATTAGTCCCAGTTATTCCCTGTTCTTCCCAGGTTTCCTTTAGGACATCCAGTATACCCCTGGGATGCCTGCCATATAAAAGCTCAAATGGGGAGAAGCCCATAGAACTTTGGGGAATCTCCCGAAAGGCAAACAACAGGTAAGGAAGCAGCAGGTCTCAATCTTTCCCATCCCTGCTAACAACTTTTCTCAACATTCCCTTTAGGGTCCGGTTAAACCTTTCCACCAATCAGTCTGTCTGGGGGTGGTACACTGACGTTCTCAGGGTCTGTACGTTAAATAGCTGACATAGCTCTTTCATAATATGGGACACAAACAGTGTCCCCTGGTCTGTGAGCAACGTCTTTGGTATCCCCACCCGTGTAAACATCTGAACCAACTCTTTCGCAATATTTTTAGCATTAGCCTTGCATAGTCGGATGGCCTCAGGATATCTGGTGGCATAGTCGAGGATGACAAGGATGTATTGGTGCCCTCGAGCTGTTTTCTCTAAGGGACCCACTAGGTTCATGCCAATCCTCTCAAAAGGAACATCGACTATGGGGAGAGGAATGAGTGGGGCTCTCAAATTCGGTCTTGGAGATGCCAGTTGGCATTATGGGCAAGAAGCACAATACCTTTTAATCCCCTCATATACCCCAGGCCAAAAGAACCTCCTAAGCACCCGCTCTTGGGTTTTCTCCACCCCGAAGTGTCCCCCCAGAAGATGAGTGAGAGTAATCCAGCACTTTTCGGGTATAAGATGTAAAGGAGATAGTTTTTGAGTATAAAGTAGGGATAGGCCTTTAGGCCTTTTCTGTTGCACCTCCCACTGGTACCCCATTAACCTCTATAAACTTTACTCCTGGCTTCCTGCCACAGAGGATCACTTGCCTGGTCTCGGCCAAAGCTACTACCCAAAATATCCAGGAGATCTAGATCCTCCTCATCACCTTCACTAGTTGCCTCTGGGTCGGGTTCTGGTTGACCAACCTCTGCCTCATCTTCTGTCTGTCGCGTGGCTCTGCCTCTCCTAGACTGCTCCCCATGCTGATTTAACAGGACTTAATTGACGGCCCTTTTAAATCTCAGCTTGCTCTCCCTGCATTCCCGTCTTGTTTTACCTCTTTTTGGGTTAGAGATATACAAGTCAGGATGAATAAAGGGAAATATTTCATGGAAACCTGCATTTCCCAGCTCTGCTTCAGGTTTCCCTTGTTCTACCATTACACGGGGTTGTAAAAGAGTGTGGAAGTCAGGGAAATTCCTTCATATTATCAAATGATATGGTAGACGAGGAACTACCACTGCTAAGATCCTTACCACACTTCCCTGTACTAACACCTCTATATTGGCACTGCCGGAGTACACCAGGGCCACTGTCTCTTGTTTGTCCAACAGGACAGGTACTCGGAAGGTATGTCCCCCTTCCACCAGGCCTGCTAAACAGATAAGTCCACAAAAGTTTGAGGAATCCTCCCCTAGTCCACACTGCATTGGCTCAGGAAGATTAGGGCATCTCGCCCTGTCATGTCCTTTTGCGCCGCACACTCAAAACAAGTTATGGAGTTTCTCCCAGGGTGGTCCTCTTTCCCATGGTTTTGACTTCTAGAGTCTGTTTTGGAAAAACGGTCTCCCGATCCAAAGTCAGCTTCCAATCCACTCTTCCGGTTTCCCGGTCTCTGGATCTTACCACTCGACCTAGTGAAAGATCGATCCAGGTCTTTGGTAGACAGATATCGTTCCACTTGTGCGACCATGCTATCACAGTCCAGGGGGTTTCCTTGAGTGACCCACTCGAGGAGGCCATTTGGGAGCTCCCTAACGTTGTTACGTTAGGAGCTCCCAAATGGCCTCCGCGAGTGGGTCACTCAAGGAAACCCCCTGGACTGTGATAGCATGGTCGCACAAGTGGACAAGCACAAGCGCGTCAAGCACAAGCGTTTCTGTGATCTGTGCAGGAGTTTGAGTCTCCGGTTTGAGCCACTTCCGAGCCAGATGAATTAGGTCAAACATCTGGGCCCTTACTGTTGCTGTCACCCCTAGCCGGGCCAGGATCTCCGCTTTCAGTTTGGAATAGTCCGCAGCAGCCTCCTCTTCCAGGTCAAAATAGGCTTTTTGTGCTTCTCCCAGGAGAAAGGGTGCAATCATTTCAGCCCACTGTTCTGGGGGCCAGCCTTCTCGGATGGCTGTCCGTTCAAACACCAGCAGATAGGTCTCCACATCGTCATCTGGAGTCATTTTCTGCAGACAGCTGCTTGCACGTATCTGGCCTACCCCCCTGGCTGGTGGGTTAAGAGATCCCTGGGCAGTCATCCGGTCCAGGGTTTCTTTGAGCACAGAATGGTCTGTCTGCTGATTTATCGGTCACAGATAAAAAAAAAAATGTCACACAAGTGGAGGGAGGGGGGAGCGAGCTGGGACAGCACTCGTGGACAGCACCCGCTCCCCCCTCCCCCCTCGAGTGTGACATTACTGATTTATCTGTCACGGAGTTCCCCAGCGTCATCCCGATGCTCTGAGAACAGACCCGCCCACCACAGCCTGTCAGCTGCCTCTCCTGGCTCAATACTGGAAGAAAAGGAACCCTATGCTCAGCAACTGTGCCATCCGCACCCACCAGGACTTCATCTGCGGATTAGTGACCAGCAGACCTACATCCCCCTAAAGGAACAGACTACAACCAGCAAAAGTAGAATTCGGAATCTACAGACTGCACCCCTTGCCGATGACTCTGCTGCACTCCTTACCTAATGGTAAGTCTCTACATTTTTATTAATCCACGCTATACACTGACCTCACCATTGTACCACATATTTTTGTCTTCTGGGATGAATCGGATCAATCGCTGAGTTTACCACCCGCATTCTAATAACATTGTCGATTCACATCACGGACCTTATAACATACTTTCCCTCCCACCCGTACCCTTACATCCAAGCATTGTACAAGCCCCCTTCTGGGTTGCAGTGCTTCTCTCTCCATTTTTTCAGTACCAAAAGAAGCATAAATCCCAGAGGTATTCAGACGCTCTCCAGTCTGTGTATGCATCCATTCAGCCCAGAATGGATCTCTCTCTGAGCTCTCTCCCCCTCTCGGTCACTATCAGGTGCAGGCTAATTAATAGAGAGAGGAGGTGTGCCTGTTGGGGCAAGACTTAACTCCCTCCTAGCCAGGGAAAGTTGCCCTTTTCAAGCTTTCACTGACATACAGAAAGTCATATACCCTGTCACATAGTCCGTATTATGTACCGTATTAGCAGTCAAGGTATGAGTCGACCTCCAGCCGCATAAGAAAGAAAGATGGTGACCAGGAGGGAAGGCTAGATTCATAGGAAGCGGAGTCAAATGACTTAGAGGACTGGAGATCTCAAGTTTAGCGCACCTCGTGTGGAGGGTCCGTAATGTGGGTCCAAACATAGGGTAGAAAAACAAAGGGGCGGGTAAATGACGTTGTTGAATCCAAGGCCAGTTATAGATGGGAATGTCCAATGAGAGTTGTTCAACATTGATCCAGTCCTTGTAAAGAGTATCGACATTCCAATCAACAATTCAAGTTAAATGAGAGGCCCAATAGTAATGGTATAGTTGCGGCAAACCCAATCCACCCTTACTCTTTGGTTGTACAAGAGTGTTCCTGTCAACCCTCACAGGCCTGTCATTCCAGAGAAATTTGGAGAACATGGAATTTAGAGACAAAAAAACAATTTGGGTAGCGTGATGGGGACAGATTGGAAAAATAATCAAATGTGGCTGCCCTTCCAAACCAGGAAAACAAGGATTTGTTCAATTCTCGTAAATCTTTGCACAAATGAGAGAGTAAAGGGCCAAAATTGAGGTTATTTAAGTTGGACTGGAGTTTTATCCCTAGGTACGTGAGGGCTGACATTCTCCCAGGTAAATGGAAAATGAGATTTGGAAAAAAGAACAGTGCTATCAGGGAGAGATATGTTAAGTGCAGAAGATTTCGGTAAATTAATCTTGAAAGAAAAAATTCAGGCAAATTCTTTGGGGAGAGATGTCAAAGGCTGGGTTCATAAAAAAAAGATCGTCAGCAAAAGCTGCGATTTTAAAATGTTTATGTGGGGTAGGAAAACCATGGATGTTTGGATCAGAATTAATTTTACAAAGAAAAGGCTTGGGAGACAAAACAAAAAGGGATAGGGAACATCCCTGTCTCGTACCATTTTGGACAGAGAAGGCGTCCGGCAGAGGCAAGAGATGGTTTGCAAGTACCTTTGCGTGCAGCTTCACATCCACATTGAGCAAGGAAATAGGGTGATAGTTTGTGCATTGGGTTGTGTCTTGTGACGGTGAAGTGAGCCTCCAGATGGTGGGGCGAAGAGGGTTGTGTAGGGTCCCTGGAATCAAAGGCTAGCAGAAAGTACGGAACCAAATCCCCCAAGAAGGTTTTGTAATAAAGGGAAGTAAGCCTGTCAGGCCCTGGGCTTTTGCCAGGTTTGAGTTACGATTTCGCCCTTTGGACTTCTTGAGAAGTGAAAGGAGCATCGAGTTCAGCCCTCACTGTCTACGTGAGGGGTTGGGGCCAAATTGCGAAAGAAAGTTATAGATAGTATTTGATCGCCGTGTAGTGTCAGAAGAGGAGGCATATGGGGGAAGTAGATTATAAAGTTGTATAGGTATGAAACGGAGAAGCTATCGTCGGGGTTGTAAAATGTTTAGTATCATCAGAGCTCGTAATTTGTGAAAAAGTATGAGAAGTTTGCGGTTGTTTGAGAGCCCTTGGAAGAAGTCTGCCGGCCTTGTTGTCATACTTGTAAAAAAACTTACTGCGTTGAATTGTTTTCGTGGAGGAGATGAAGAAGTTCCGTGTAAGCGGCAGTTAGTTCTGTGAGATGGGTTTCCGCTAAGGAGCGCTTGTGAAGTTCCTCAAGGGAGGAAATACGGACAAGCAAGGAGGAACATTGAGCCTTTCGCAACCGATGAAGGTGGGCCTGAATGCAGATAAATTCTCCCCTTATTACGCTTTTGTGGGCTTGTTTTGGTGTTAGGGCCATATACATTCATGACAGTGACCAGTATATTATGAATCCTACCCCTAAGAAAAAGAAAACGGACATCAGGATTAGCTAGTTGATCTTCAAGGTGGAAATCAGCTGTAAAGGAAAACAATATGGACACCCTCTTAGTTTTAGAGTGTTCTGTCCTGGCATGATATACCACAGGGAAACGACGATCGTGAAATTTTTGGATAGCACCCCTCCTGAAGTGGGTTTCGTAAAGCAATAGTACATGGGCCTTATGGTGGGAGAAGGCACGCAGGAATTGGGACCTCTTTACAGGGACGTTGAGTCCCTTAGCTTTGATGAACAAAATGTTCGAGGAGAACGGAGTGGTGAGGGAAGCAGGACGTGGCATGGCTGGTAGAAGAGAAGGAAAAAAAATAAAGTTAAAGAGGGGGGTGGGGGGTGCAACGATAATGAGGTTTGAGTCTATTAACATTATAGATAGCTTTCTCTTGTCCCCAGTTCAAAGCAAATACAGGCCTTCATTTAGTCATTTGCCAGGCCCCTCCACATTCCAATAAACAGAGATCTGCTACTCTGTGATCTTTATTGCCCCAGCACTATTTAACAAGTGAGAGTCCCAAATCACCAACTAAACCTTTTTATGGCTGCCCCTAATTAAAGGCATGCAAGCAAGCACTCATCTATTAGCAGTTGGCAAGTTGATATAAACACAAGCAGGTCTAATAGATTTACCAACTCAGGTGACCCAATATTCACCCGAAAGTCATAAACTGATTTACAAAATCAGTTCAATTTCATAATTTGGAATTGGACAGTGATATTGTAAAATTGGGTATCACAACGAGACCATAGATACCAAGAATAAATAGTTTACAGTGAGCCACGGCTGACAGGCGACATTTACCTTCCTGGCCCTCCCATCATTCCTATCCTGGGCACATTTAGTTTCAATTTAAAGGTAACTTCATGATGCATCATAATTTATGAATTGAACCGTTTGGGAGGAGCAGAGAAGGAAATCGTAAAGGCTCGTCCCTCCCGGTCTCCCTTCCAAGCCCTACCCTAGGGGCCAGCTACGTTACACCCCATAGAGGACTGACAAAAAGATGCTGACGAGGCAGCTTGAGAGGCTCTTGTTTGTAACATCAAGAAAAGGAACTCCTGTGAGGTTATGACTTCTGAATGTTGAAAGAGTTCCCCTTTCCTATCATGACATCATCTGTGCAAGTCTTGCTTGAAGTGCCCTTCAGACCTCTTTTGCTTATTGAACTTTGGACTCTGTCAGAACTCGTAAAGCCAGGACTGTTAAGTACTCTCTTTTTATTTCCTTTTGTGTTTTACCATTGTTATATATTTTGTCTCTCTTTATTAATATATTTTTCTGTATATTTTTCTGCATCGTTTCTTTTATTAAATAATTATCTTAAAAATCATTAAGTTTGTCTCTACGCTCTAAATAAGAATTTTAAAGTATCCTTGCCTCTGTGAAGAGCGCTACTGTTTAGTTAAACTTGTCATACTGTCTGAGAGGACAGCGGTATCATAGGCTTTGTCTAAGTTTTTAGAAGTGTTGCAGCACTTGCTGAGATCGTTGCGTACGTTCGTTAAAGTACGTGGTGGCAGTGAACTTTTGGTGTGTAAAGGGTTAACTGCGGAGTTAACCAACCCTAGTGATGATCGCTCTCAGTCTGCTGGCCTGAGATTTTTGCCCTAAGAACGGGGACATCTCTGTGCAGGGTGAGGCTGGGAGTGGTATCGCCGCGTCCTCGTGACGCCACGCTCGATTCGGAACTGCGTATAGTCTTGTGTGATTGACATACAGCTGGTTCGGGCCAGGCGTTTGTCACAAGGGGAAAAGAAAGAGGGCAGGATTCTGGCAGGAAGAAATAAGAGGAGAGCCTATAAAAGGAAGAAGAAAAAGAAAAGTAGGAGAAGAGAAGAGAAAAAAGGGAGCAAAAAGGAGGGTAGAAAATACAGAAGAAGAGCAAAGAAGGTACAAAAAAAGTGGGTTGGGGTGCAGAAGAAGGGAACTAGGAGGAAAAGGGGGAGTAGGAGCACAAAGAGAAGACAAACAAAAAGGTATGGATTGAGAAAATCCAGGGAGCGAGGGTAAGGGAGAATCCTCAAAGACAGGGAGGTTAAGTCACCGGGTATTGTTAGCATAACTCAACAAAGGAGTCGGCTATGTCGATGTCTGGTGGGCTGTGTGCCTTCCCTGTATTGGAACTGGCCTTCTGTAACATCCGCAGTGGATCGTGATCACGGCATCTGCGTTCCAGCCTTGAACGCGGCACCAGGAAGAGATTCTCTACGGCTCCTCCGGCGAGACGTGACGTCATGCGTTCCAGCGTGGAATGCGGAAGTCATAGGCCGTCCGTGCGCTCCAATCGGATGCAACGGCGGCCTATTTAAACACAGTCGGGAGGCTGACACGGTGTTCCACAATTGCGGCTTGGAACCCTGCAGCCCCCCGACGCCTCTACCCAAGGAGCCTTGACCGGACCGCTAGCAGCAGTATACTGGACCGCCTGGGACCCTCTCATCAACACCAGCACTCCTCCAGCAGGGACAACCGTCCTAAACCCAGAACCCAGGAGCACGGTTTCTACCCTTCACTGCAAGCAGCCCTCCGGATTTGCCCTCCATAATCGCAAGTACCCTACTGAGGGATTAAGCTTTATATCGCACAACCAATTGACTTTTGCAAGCCAGTGACTGCTTACTGATTGTTGCTATTAGTAGCGGGTAGCATACCTCCTATCAATTGATTTATTTTCGGTTACCATACTTTCTACACTGAAGGGCCTATGAAGTAATAGTTCTCCTTTTAACCTCTTCCCAGAGGAACATACGGCAGGTGATGCTGTAACCCCTAACTCTCCGTGCAGATTGAGAGCGACGCCAGGGGTTAAACCTGACTATCCGTATTCTCCTTCTTGCAAAACTGGTTAAAAAGACTGGTTGCCTTACTGTCCTACCGCAGCTGAGATCCAAAACCCAGGGGATTAGGGGGTGCGTGACACCTTCCTTATTCTTCTCTTTATCTAGCTGGGGTAAAGAGTGTAAGGAAGGCAAGTTCCAATACAGGGAAGGCACACAGTCTTCCCTGTATTGGAAATAAATAAATAAAACTGTGCAGCTATTGAAACAGTACAACACCAATAACATATATGTAGAGATAAGGTTGGCGAAATACCAAGCGATGTCCCAGGGCAGAGATAGTACAATGTAAATCCAGTGGTCCAGACAAGGAGCTGTCGTCTAAGGGAAACAGAGAAGGAAGGGGCGTAAGGAATCAATTACAGCAACCACAATGGGGAGGGGGCATTGGACT